>NW_027168012.1:0-78014 GCF_040954835.1 Lepisosteus oculatus
ACGTTTTGAAAAGTGTGCTTTTACTGCCTCATAAGTTGCATGGGGGTGACCAAACTTGCAGAAACGTTTATTTCTGCTGAAAAACACGTTTTGACACTTTCTGTACACTAGGGTTAAGAGCTGAGTGTGTGGGCTCTTCTGAGCCTTGCAGTTACATAGGGATTCAGCTGTCTGAAAAAACGTGTTTATTTTGGGCTGAATAACATGATTTGAAAAGTGTGCTGTTACTGCCCCATAAGTTGCATGGTGATGACCAAACTTGCAGAAACGTTTATTTCTGCTGAAAAACACGTTTTGACACTTTCTGTACACTGGGGTTAAGAGCTGAGTGTGTGGGCTCTTCTGAGCCTTGCAGTTACATAGGGATTCAGCTTTCTGAAAAAACGCGTTTATTTCGGGCTGAAAAACACGTTTTGAAAAGTGTGCTGTTACTGCCTCATAAGTTGCATGGGGGTGACCAAACTTGCAGAAACGTTTATTTCTGCTGAAAAACACGTTTTGACACTTTCTGTACACTGGGGTTAAGAGCTGAGTGTGTTGGCTCTTCTGAGCCTTGCAGTTACATAGGGATTCAGCTGTCTGAAGGAACGCGTTTATTTCGGGCTGAAAAACACGTTTTGAAAAGTGTGCTGTTACTGCCCCTTAAGTTTCATGGGGGTGACCAAACCAGCAGAAACATTATTATTTCTGCTGAAAAACACGTTTTGACACTTTCTGTACACTGGGGTTAAGAGCTGAGTGTGTGGGCTCTTCCGAGCCTTGCAGTTACATAGGGATTCAGCTGTCTTAAAAAAAGTGTTTATTTTGGGCTGAATAACACGTTTTGAAAAGTGTGCTGTTACTGCCCCATAAGTTGCATGGGGGTGACCAAACTAGCCGAAACATGTTTATTTCTGCTGAAAAACACGTTTTGACACTTTCTGTACACTGGGGTTAAGAGCTGAGTGTGTGGGCTCTTCTGAGCCTTGCAGTTACATAGGGATTCAGCTTTCTGAAAAAACGCGTTTATTTCGGGCTGAAAAACACGTTTTGAAAAGTGTGCTGATACTGCCCCAAAGTTGCATGGGGGTGACCAAACTTGCAGAAACATGTTTATTTCTGCTGAAAAACACGTTTTGACACTTTCTGTACACTGGGGTTAAGAGCTGAGTGTGTGGGCTCTTCCGAGCCTTGCAGTTACATAGGGATTCAGCTGTCTTAAAAAAAGTGTTTATTTTGGGCTGAATAACACGTTTTGAAAAGTGTGCTGTTACTGCCCCATAAGTTGCATGGGGGTGACCAAACTTGCAGAAACATGTTTATTTCTGCTGAAAAACACGTTTTGACACTTTCTGTACACTGGGGTTAAGAGCTGAGTGTGTTGGCTCTTCTGAGCCTTGCAGTTACATAGGGATTCAGCTTTCTGAAAAAATGTGTTTATTTCGGGCTGAAAAACACGTTTTGAAAAGTGTGCTGTTACTGCCCCAAAGTTGCATGGGGGTGACCAAACTTGCAGAAACATGTTTATTTCTGCTGAAAAACACGTTTTGACACTTTCTGTACACTGGGGTTAAGAGCTGAGTGTGTGGGCTCTTCTGAGCCTTGCAGTTACATAGGGATTCAGCTGTCTGAAAAAAAGCGTTTATTTCGGGCTGAAAAACACGTTTTGAAAAGTGTGCTGTTACTGCCTCATAAGTTGCATGGGGGTGACCAAACTTGCAGAAACATGTTTATTTCTGCTGAAAAACACGTTTTGACACTTTCTGTACACTGGGGTTAAGAGCTGAGTGTGTTGGCTCTTCTGAGCCTTGCAGTTACATAGGGATACAGCTGTCTGAAAAAACGTGTTTATTTCGGGCTGAAAAACACGTTTTGAAAAGTGTGCTGTTACTGCCCCTTAAGTTGCATGGGGGTGACCAAACTTGCAGAAACATGTTTATTTCTGCTGAAAAACAAGTTTTGACACTTTCTGTACACTGGGGTTAAGAGCTGAGTGTGTGGGCTCTTCTGAGCCTTGCAGTTACATAGGGATTCAGCTGTCTGAAAAAACACGTTCATTTGGGGCTGAAAAACACGTTTTGAAAAGTGTGCTGTTACTGCCCCTTATGATGCATGGGGGTGACCAAACTTGCAGAAACATGTTTATTTCTGCTGAAAAACACGTTTTGACACTTTCTGTACACTGGGGTTAAGAGCTGAGTGTGTTGGCTCTTCTGAGCCTTGCAGTTACATAGGGATTCAGCTTTCTGAAAAAATGTGTTTATTTCGGGCTGTAAAACACGTTTTAAAAAGTGTGCTGTTACTGCCCCATAAGTTTCATGGGGGTGACCAAACTAGCAGAAACATGTTTATTTCTGCTAAAAAACACGTTTTGACACTTTCTGTACACTAGGGTTAAGAGCTGAGTGTGTGGGCTCTTCTGAGCCTTGCAGTTACATAGGGATTCAGCTGTCTGAAAAAACGCGTTTATTTGGGCTGAAAAACACGTTTTGAAAAGTGTGCTGTTACTGCCCCTTAAGTTGCATGGGGTGACCAAACTTGCAGAAACATGTTTATTTCTGCTAAAAAACACGTCTTGACACTTTCTGTACACTGGGGTTAAGAGCTGAGTGTGTGGGCTCTTCTGAGCCTTGCAGTTACATAGGGATTCAGCTGTCTGAAAAAAAGCGTTCATTTGGGGCTGAAAAACACGTTTTGAAAAGTGTGCTGTTACTGCCCCTTATGATGCATGGGGGTGACCAAACTTGCAGAAACATGTTTATTTCTGCTGAAAAACACGTTTTGACACTTTCTGTACACTGGGGTTAAGAGCTGAGTGTGTTGGCTCTTCTGAGCCTTGCAGTTACATAGGGATTCAGCTTTCTGAAAAAATGTGTTTATTTCGGGCTGAAAAACACGTTTTAAAAAGTGTGCTGTTACTGCCCCATAAGTTTCATGGGGGTGACCAAACTAGCAGAAACATGTTTATTTCTGCTAAAAAACACGTTTTGACACTTTCTGTACACTAGGGTTAAGAGCTGAGTGTGTGGGCTCTTCTGAGCCTTGCAGTTACATAGGGATTCAGCTGTCTGAAAAAACGCGTTTATTTCGGGCTGAAAAACACGTTTTGAAAAGTGTGCTGTTACTGCCCCTTAAGTTGCATGGGGGTGACCAAACTTGCAGAAACATGTTTATTTCTGCTGAAAAACACGTTTTGACACTTTTTGTACACTGGGGTTAAGAGCTGAGTGTGTTGGCTCTTCTGAGCCTTGCAGTTACATAGGGATTCAGCTGTCTGAAAAAACGCATTCATTTGGGGCTGAAAAACACATTTTGAAAAGTGTGCTGTTACTGCCCCTTAAGTTGCATGGGGGTGACCAAACTTGCAGAAACATGTTTATTTCTGCTGAAAAACACATTTTGACACTTTCTGTACACTGGGGTTAAGAGCTGAGTGTGTGGGCTCTTCCGAGCCTTGCAGTTACATAGGGATTCAGTTGTCTGAAAAAACGCGTTCATTTCGGGCTGAAAAACACGTTTTGAAAAGTGTGCTGTTACTGCCCCATAAGTTGCATGTGGGTGACCAAACTTGCAGAAACATGTTTATTTCTGCTGAAAAACACGTTTTGACACTTTCTGTACACTGGGGTTAAGAGCTGAGTGTGTTGGCTCTTCTGAGCCTTGCAGTTACATAGGGATTCAGCTTTCTGAAAAAATGTGTTTATTTCGGGCTGAAAAACACGTTTTGAAAAGTGTGCTGTTACTGCCCCATAAGTTTCATGGGGGTGACCAAACTAGCAGAAACATGTTTATTTCTGCTGAAAAACACGTTTTGACACTTTCTGTACACTGGGGTTAAGAGCTGAGTGTGTGGGCTCTTCCGAGCCTTGCAGTTACATAGGGATTCAGCTGTCTGAAAAAACGCGTTCATTTCGGGCTGAAAAACACGTTTTGAAAAGTGTGCTGTTACTGCCCCATATGTTGCATGTGGGTGACCAAACTTGCAGAAACATGTTTATTTCTGCTGAAAAACACGTTTTGACACTTTCTGTACACTGGGGTTAAGAGCTGAGTGTGTGGGCTCTTCCGAGCCTTGCAGTTACATAGGGATTCAGCTGTCTGAAAAACGCGTTCATTTCGGGCTGAAAAACACGTTTTGAAAAGTGTGCTGTTACTGCCCCATATGTTGCATGTGGGTGACCAAACTTGCAGAAACATGTTTATTTCTGCTGAAAAACACGTTTTGACGCTTTCTGTACACTGGGGTTAAGAGCTGAGTGTGTTGGCTCTTCTGAGCCTTGCAGTTACATAGGGATTCAGCTGTCTGAAAAAACGCGTTCATTTGGGGCTGAAAAACACGTTTTGAAAAGTGTGCTTTTACTGCCCCTTAAGTTGCATGGGGGTGACCAAACTTGCAGAAACATGTTTATTTCTGCTGAAAAACAAGTTTTGACACTTTCTGTACACTGGGGTTAAGAGCTGAGTGGGCTCTTCTGAGCCTTGCAGTTACATAGGGATTCAGCTGTCTGAAAAACCGCATTCATTTGGGGCTGAAAAACACGTTTTGAAAAGTGTGCTGTTACTGCCCCTTATGATGCATGGGGGTGACCAAACTTGCAGAAACATGTTTATTTCTGCTGAAAAACACGTTTTGACACTTTCTGTACACTGGGGTTAAGAGCTGAGTGTGTTGGCTCTTCTGAGCCTTGCAGTTACATAGGGATTCAGCTTTCTGAAAAAATGTGTTTATTTCGGGTTGAAAAACACGTTTTGAAAAGTGTGCTGTTACTGCCCCATAAGTTTCATGGGGTTGACCAAACTAGCAGAAACATGTTTATTTCTGCTAAAAAACACGTTTTGACACTTTCTGTACACTAGGGTTAAGAGCTGAGTGTGTGGGCTCTTCTGAGCCTTGCAGTTACATAGGGATTCAGCTGTCTGAAAAAACGCGTTTATTTCGGGCTGAAAAACACGTTTTGAAAAGTGTGCTTTTACTGCCCCATAAGTTGCATGGGGGTGACCAAACTTGCAGAAACATGTTTATTTCTGCTGAAAATCAAGTTTTGACACTTTCTGTACACTGGGGTTAAGAGCTGATTGTGTTGGCTCTTCTGAGCCTTGCAGTTACATAGGGATTCAGCTGTCTGAAAAAACGTGTTTATTTTGGGCTGAATAACACGATTTGAAAAGTGTGCTGTTACTGCCCCATAAGTTGCATGGTGGTGACCAAACTTGCAGAAACGTTTATTTCTGCTGAAAAACACGTTTTGATACTTTCTGTACACTGGGTTTAAGAGCTGAGTGTGTGGGCTCTTCTGAGCCTTGCAGTTACATAGGGATTCAGCTGTCTTAAAAAACGTGTTTATTTTGGGCTGAATAACACGTTTTGAAAAGTGTGCTGTTACTGCCCCATAAGTTGCATGGTGGTGACCAAACTTGCAGAAACGTTTATTTCTGCTGAAAAACACGTTTTGACACTTTCTGTACACTGGGGTTAAGAGCTGAGTGTGTTGGCTCTTCTGAGCCTTGCAGTTACATAGGGATTCAGCTTTCTGAAAAAATGTGTTTATTTCGGACTGAAAAACACGTTTTGAAAAGTGTGCTGTTACTGTCCCATAAGTTTCATGGGGGTGACCAAACCAGCAGAAACATTATTATTTCTGCTGAAAAACACGTTTTGACACTTTCTGTACACTGGGGTTAAGAGCTGAGTGTGTGGGCTCTTCTGAGCCTTGCAGTTACATAGGGATTCAGCTGTCTGAAAAAAAGCGTTTATTTCCGGCTGAAAAACACGTTTTGAAAAGTGTGCTGTTACTGCCTCATAAGTTGCATGGGGGTGACCAAACTTGCAGAAACGTTTATTTCTGCTGAAAAACACGTTTTGACACTTTCTGTACACTGGGGTTAAGAGCTGAGTGTGTTGGCTCTTCTGAGCCTTGCAGTTACATAGGGATTCAGCTGTCTGAAGGAACGCGTTTATTTCGGGCTGAAAAACACGTTTTGAAAAGTGTGCTGTTACTGCCCCTTAAGTTGCATGGGGGTGACCAAACTTGCAGAAACATGTTTATTTCTGCTGAAAAACACGTTTTGACACTTTCTGTACACTGGGGTTAAGAGCTGAGTGTGTGGGCTCTTCCGAGCCTTGCAGTTACATAGGGATTCAGCTGTCTTAAAAAAAGTGTTTATTTTGGGCTGAATAACACGTTTTGAAAAGTGTGCTGTTACTGCCCCATAAGTTGCATGGGGGTGACCAAACTTGCAGAAACATGTTTATTTCTGCTGAAAAACACGTTTTGACACTTTCTGTACACTGGGGTTAAGAGCTGAGTGTGTTGGCTCTTCTGAGCCTTGCAGTTACATAGGGATTCAGCTTTCTGAAAAAATGTGTTTATTTCGGGCTGAAAAACACGTTTTGAAAAGTGTGCTGTTACTGCCTCATAAGTTGCATGGGGGTGACCAAACTTGCAGAAACATGTTTATTTCTGCTGAAAAACACGTTTTGACACTTTCTGTACACTGGGGTTAAGAGCTGAGTGTGTTGGCTCTTCTGAGCCTTGCAGTTACATAGGGATACAGCTGTCTGAAAAAACGTGTTTATTTCGGGCTGAAAAACACGTTTTGAAAAGTGTGCTGTTACTGCCCCTTAAGTTGCATGGGGGTGACCAAACTTGCAGAAACATGTTTATTTCTGCTGAAAAACACGTTTTGACACTTTCTGTACACTGGGGTTAAGAGCTGAGTGTGTTGGCTCTTCTGAGCCTTGCAGTTACATAGGGATTCAGCTGTCTGAAAAAACGCATTCATTTGGGGCTGAAAAACACATTTTGAAAAGTGTGCTGTTACTGCCCCTTAAGTTGCATGGGGGTGACCAAACTTGCAGAAACATGTTTATTTCTGCTGAAAAACACGTTTTGACACTTTCTGTACACTGGGGTTAAGAGCTGAGTGTGTTGGCTCTTCTGAGCCTTGCAGTTACATAGGGATTCAGCTTTCTGAAAAAATGTGTTTATTTCGGGCTGAAAAACACGTTTTGAAAAGTGTGCTGTTACTGCCCCATAAGTTTCATGGGGGTGACCAAACTAGCAGAAACATGTTTATTTCTGCTGAAAAACACGTTTTGACACTTTCTGTACACTGGGGTTAAGAGCTGAGTGTGTGGGCTCTTCTGAGCCTTGCAGTTACATAGGGATTCAGCTGTCTGAAAAACCGCGTTCATTTGGGGCTGAAAAACACGTTTTGAAAAGTGTGCTGTTACTGCCCCTTATGATGCATGGGGGTGACCAAACTTGCAGAAACATGTTTATTTCTGCTGAAAAACACGTTTTGACACTTTCTGTACACTGGGGTTAAGAGCTGAGTGTGTGGGCTCTTCCGAGCCTTGCAGTTACATAGGGATTCAGCTGTCTGAAAAAACGCGTTCATTTCGGGCTGAAAAACACGTTTTGAAAAGTGTGCTGTTACTGCCCCATATGTTGCATGTGGGTGACCAAACTTGCAGAAACATGTTTATTTCTGCTGAAAAACAAGTTTTGACACTTTCTGTACACTGGGGTTAAGAGCTGAGTGGGCTCTTCTGAGCCTTGCAGTTACATAGGGATACAGCTGTCTGAAAAACCGCATTCATTTGGGGCTGAAAAACACGTTTTGAAAAGTGTGCTGTTACTGCCCCTTATGATGCATGGGGGTGACCAAACTTGCAGAAACATGTTTATTTCTGCTGAAAAACACGTTTTGACACTTTCTGTACACTGGGGTTAAGAGCTGAGTGTGTTGGCTCTTCTGAGCCTTGCAGTTACATAGGGATTCAGCTTTCTGAAAAAATGTGTTTATTTCGGGCTGAAAAACACGTTTTGAAAAGTGTGCTGTTACTGCCCCATAAGTTTCATGGGGTTGACCAAACTAGCAGAAACATGTTTATTTCTGCTAAAAAACACGTTTTGACACTTTCTGTACACTAGGGTTAAGAGCTGAGTGTGTGGGCTCTTCTGAGCCTTGCAGTTACATAGGGATTCAGCTGTCTGAAAAAACGCGTTTATTTCGGGCTGAAAAACACGTTTTGAAAAGTGTGCTTTTACTGCCCCATAAGTTGCATGGGGGTGACCAAACTTGCAGAAACATGTTTATTTCTGCTGAAAATCAAGTTTTGACACTTTCTGTACACTGGGGTTAAGAGCTGATTGTGTTGGCTCTTCTGAGCCTTGCAGTTACATAGGGATTCAGCTGTCTGAAAAAACGTGTTTATTTTGGGCTGAATAACACGATTTGAAAAGTGTGCTGTTACTGCCCCATAAGTTGCATGGTGGTGACCAAACTTGCAGAAACGTTTATTTCTGCTGAAAAACACGTTTTGACACTTTCTGTACACTGGGTTTAAGAGCTGAGTGTGTGGGCTCTTCTGAGCCTTGCAGTTACATAGGGATTCAGCTGTCTTAAAAAACGTGTTTATTTTGGGCTGAATAACACGTTTTGAAAAGTGTGCTGTTACTGCCCCATAAGTTGCATGGTGGTGACCAAACTTGCAGAAACGTTTATTTCTGCTGAAAAACACGTTTTGACACTTTCTGTACACTGGGGTTAAGAGCTGAGTGTGTTGGCTCTTCTGAGCCTTGCAGTTACATAGGGATTCAGCTTTCTGAAAAAATGTGTTTATTTCGGACTGAAAAACACGTTTTGAAAAGTGTGCTGTTACTGTCCCATAAGTTTCATGGGGGTGACCAAACCAGCAGAAACATTATTATTTCTGCTGAAAAACACGTTTTGACACTTTCTGTACACTGGGGTTAAGAGCTGAGTGTGTGGGCTCTTCTGAGCCTTGCAGTTACATAGGGATTCAGCTGTCTGAAAAAAAGCGTTTATTTCCGGCTGAAAAACACGTTTTGAAAAGTGTGCTGTTACTGCCTCATAAGTTGCATGGGGGTGACCAAACTTGCAGAAACGTTTATTTCTGCTGAAAAACACGTTTTGACACTTTCTGTACACTGGGGTTAAGAGCTGAGTGTGTTGGCTCTTCTGAGCCTTGCAGTTACATAGGGATTCAGCTGTCTGAAGGAACGCGTTTATTTCGGGCTGAAAAACACGTTTTGAAAAGTGTGCTGTTACTGCCCCTTAAGTTGCATGGGGGTGACCAAACTTGCAGAAACATGTTTATTTCTGCTGAAAAACACGTTTTGACACTTTCTGTACACTGGGGTTAAGAGCTGAGTGTGTGGGCTCTTCCGAGCCTTGCAGTTACATAGGGATTCAGCTGTCTTAAAAAAAGTGTTTATTTTGGGCTGAATAACACGTTTTGAAAAGTGTGCTGTTACTGCCCCATAAGTTGCATGGGGGTGACCAAACTTGCAGAAACATGTTTATTTCTGCTGAAAAACACGTTTTGACACTTTCTGTACACTGGGGTTAAGAGCTGAGTGTGTTGGCTCTTCTGAGCCTTGCAGTTACATAGGGATTCAGCTTTCTGAAAAAATGTGTTTATTTCGGGCTGAAAAACACGTTTTGAAAAGTGTGCTGTTACTGCCTCATAAGTTGCATGGGGGTGACCAAACTTGCAGAAACATGTTTATTTCTGCTGAAAAACACGTTTTGACACTTTCTGTACACTGGGGTTAAGAGCTGAGTGTGTTGGCTCTTCTGAGCCTTGCAGTTACATAGGGATTCAGCTGTCTGAAAAAAAGCGTTTATTTCCGGCTGAAAAACACGTTTTGAAAAGTGTGCTGTTACTGCCTCATAAGTTGCATGGTGGTGACCAAACTTGCAGAAACGTTTATTTCTGCTGAAAAACACGTTTTGACACTTTCTGTACACTGGGGTTAAGAGCTGAGTGTGTGGGCTCTTCTGAGCCTTGCAGTTACATAGGGATTCAGCTTTCTGAAAAAACGCGTTTATTTCGGGCTGAAAAACACGTTTTGAAAAGTGTGCTGTTACTGCCCCTTAAGTTGCATGGGGGTGACCAAACTTGCAGAAACATGTTTATTTCTGCTGAAAAACAAGTTTTGACACTTTCTGTACACTGGAGTTAAGAGCTGAGTGTGTGGGCTCTTCTGAGCCTTGCAGTTACATAGGGATTCAGCTGTCTGAAAAAACGCGTTCATTTGGGGCTGAAAAACACGTTTTGAAAAGTGTGCTGTTACTGCCCCTTAAGTTGCATGGGGTTGACCAAACTTGCAGAAACATGTTTATTTCTGCTGAAAAACACGTTTTGACACTTTCTGTACACTTGGGTTAAGAGCTGAGTGTGTGGGCTCTTCTGAGCCTTGCAGTTACATAGGGATTCAGCTGTCTGAAAAAAAGCGTTTAGTTCGGGCTGAAAAACACGTTTTGAAAAGTGTGCTGTTACTGCCCCATAAGTTTCATGGGGGTGACCAAACCAGCAGAAACATTATTATTTCTGCTGAAAAACACGTTTTGACACTTTCTGTACACTGGGGTTATGAGCTGAGTGTGTGGGCTCTTCTGAGCCTTGCAGTTACATAGGGATTCAGCTGTCTGAAAAAAAGCGTTTATTTCCGGCTGAAAAACACGTTTTGAAAAGTGTGCTTTACTGCCTCATAAGTTGCATGGGGGTGACCAAACTTGCAGAAACATGTTTATTTCTGCTGAAAAACAAGTTTTGACACTTTCTGTACACTGGGGTTAAGAGCTGAGTGTGTGAGCTCTTCTGAGCCTTGCAGTTACATAGGGATTCAGCTGTCTGAAAAAACGTGTTTATTTTGGGCTGAATAACACGATTTGAAAAGTGTGCTGTTACTGCCCCATAAGTTGCATGGTGGTGACCAAACTTGCAGAAACGTTTATTTCTGCTGAAAAACACGTTTTGACACTTTCTGTACACTGGGGTTAAGAGCTGAGTGTGTGGGCTCTTCTGAGCCTTGCAGTTACATAGGGATTCAGCTTTCTGAAAAAACGCGTTTATTTCGGGCTGAAAAACACGTTTTGAAAAGTGTGCTGTTACTGCCCCTTAAGTTGCATGGGGGTGACCAAACTTGCAGAAACATGTTTATTTCTGCTGAAAAACAAGTTTTGACACTTTCTGTACACTGGAGTTAAGAGCTGAGTGTGTGGGCTCTTCTGAGCCTTGCAGTTACATAGGGATTCAGCTGTCTGAAAAAACGCGTTCATTTGGGGCTGAAAAACACGTTTTGAAAAGTGTGCTGTTACTGCCCCTTAAGTTGCATGGGGTTGACCAAACTTGCAGAAACATGTTTATTTCTGCTGAAAAACACGTTTTGACACTTTCTGTACACTGGGGTTAAGAGCTGAGTGTGTGGGCTCTTCCGAGCCTTGCAGTTACATAGGGATTCAGCTGTCTGAAAAAACTCGTTCATTTCGGGCTGAAAAACACGTTTTGAAAAGTGTGCTGTTACTGCCCCATAAGTTGCATGTGGGTGACCAAACTTGCAGAAACATGTTTATTTCTGCTGAAAAACACGTTTTGACACTTTCTGTACACTGGGGTTAAGAGCTGAGTGTGTGGGCTCTTCTGAGCCTTGCAGTTACATAGGGATTCAGCTGTCTGAAAAAAAGCGTTTAGTTCGGGCTGAAAAACACGTTTTGAAAAGTGTGCTGTTACTGCCCCATAAGTTTCATGGGGGTGACCAAACCAGCAGAAACATTATTATTTCTGCTGAAAAACACGTTTTGACACTTTCTGTACACTGGGGTTATGAGCTGAGTGTGTGGGCTCTTCTGAGCCTTGCAGTTACATAGGGATTCAGCTGTCTGAAAAAAAGCGTTTATTTCCGGCTGAAAAACACGTTTTGAAAAGTGTGCTGTTACTGCCTCATAAGTTGCATGGGGGTGACCAAACTTGCAGAAACGTTTATTTCTGCTGAAAAACACGTTTTGACACTTTCTGTACACTGGGGTTAAGAGCTGAGTGTGTGGGCTCTTCCGAGCCTTGCAGTTACATAGGGATTCAGCTGTCTTAAAAAAAGTGTTTATTTTGGGCTGAATAACACGTTTTGAAAAGTGTGCTGTTACTGCCTCATAAGTTGCACGGGGGTGACCAAACTTGCAGAAACGTTTATTTCTGCTGAAAAACACGTTTTGACACTTTCTGTACACTGGGGTTAAGAGCTGAGTGTGTGGGCTCTTCTGAGCCTTGCAGTTACATAGGGATTCAGCTGTCTGAAGGAACGCGTTTATTTCGGGCTGAAAAACACGTTTTGAAAAGTGTGCTGTTACTGCCCCTTAAGTTGCATGGGGGTGACCAAACTTGCAGAAACATGTTTATTTCTGCTGAAAAACACGTTTTGACACTTTCTGTACACTGGGGTTAAGAGCTGAGTGTGTGGGCTCTTCCGAGCCTTGCAGTTACATAGGGATTCAGCTGTCTTAAAAAAAGTGTTTATTTCGGGCTGAAAAACACGTTTTGAAAAGTGTGCTGTTACTGCCCCAAAGTTGCATAGGGGTGACCAAACTTGCAGAAACATGTTTATTTCTGCTGAAAAACACGTTTTGACACTTTCTGTACACTGGGGTTAAGAGCTGAGTGTGTGGGCTCTTCTGAGCCTTGCAGTTACATAGGGATTCAGCTTTCTGAAAAAATGTGTTTATTTCGGGCTGAAAAACACGTTTTGAAAAGTGTGCTGTTACTGCCCCATAAGTTTCATGGGGGTGACCAAACTAGCAGAAACATGTTTATTTCTGCTAAAAAACACGTTTTGACACTTTCTGTACACTAGGGTTAAGAGCTGAGTGTGTGGGCTCTTCTGAGCCTTGCAGTTACATAGGGATTCAGCTGTCTGAAAAAACGTGTTTATTTTGGGCTGAATAACACGATTTGAAAAGTGTGCTGTTACTGCCCCATAAGTTGCATGGTGGTGACCAAACTTGCAGAAACGTTTATTTCTGCTGAAAAACACGTTTTGACACTTTCTGTACACTGGGGTTAAGAGCTGAGTGTGTGGGCTCTTCTGAGCCTTGCAGTTACATAGGGATTCAGCTGTCTGAAAAAACGCGTTCATTTGGGGCTGAAAAACACGTTTTGAAAAGTGTGCTGTTACTGCCCCTTAAGTTGCATGGGGGTGACCAAACTTGCAGAAACATGTTTATTTCTGCTGAAAAACAAGTTTTGACACTTTCTGTACACTGGGGTTAAGAGCTGAGTGGGCTCTTCTGAGCCTTGCAGTTACATAGGGATTCAGCTGTCTGAAAAACCGCATTCATTTGGGGCTGAAAAACACGTTTTGAAAAGTGTGCTGTTACTGCCCCTTATGATGCATGGGGGTGACCAAACTTGCAGAAACATGTTTATTTCTGCTGAGAAACACGTTTTGACACTTTCTGTACACTGGGGTTAAGAGCTGAGTGTGTTGGCTCTTCTGAGCCTTGCAGTTACATAGGGATTCAGCTTTCTGAAAAAATGTGTTTATTTCGGGCTGAAAAACACGTTTTGAAAAGTGTGCTGTTACTGCCCCATAAGTTTCATGGGGTTGACCAAACTAGCAGAAACATGTTTATTTCTGCTAAAAAACACGTTTTGACACTTTCTGTACACTAGGGTTAAGAGCTGAGTGTGTGGGCTCTTCTGAGCCTTGCAGTTACATAGGGATTCAGCTGTCTGAAAAAACGCGTTTATTTCGGGCTGAAAAACACGTTTTGAAAAGTGTGCTGTTACTGCCCCATAAGTTGCATGGTGGTGACCAAACTTGCAGAAACGTTTATTTCTGCTGAAAAACACGTTTTGACACTTTCTGTACACTGGGTTTAAGAGCTGAGTGTGTGGGCTCTTCTGAGCCTTGCAGTTACATAGGGATTCAGCTGTCTTAAAAAACGTGTTTATTTTGGGCTGAATAACACGTTTTGAAAAGTGTGCTGTTACTGCCCCATAAGTTGCATGGTGGTGACCAAACTTGCAGAAACGTTTATTTCTGCTGAAAAACACGTTTTGACACTTTCTGTACACTGGGGTTAAGAGCTGAGTGTGTTGGCTCTTCTGAGCCTTGCAGTTACATAGGGATTCAGCTTTCTGAAAAAATGTGTTTATTTCGGACTGAAAAACACGTTTTGAAAAGTGTGCTGTTACTGTCCCATAAGTTTCATGGGGGTGACCAAACCAGCAGAAACATTATTATTTCTGCTGAAAAACACGTTTTGACACTTTCTGTACACTGGGGTTAAGAGCTGAGTGTGTGGGCTCTTCTGAGCCTTGCAGTTACATAGGGATTCAGCTGTCTGAAAAAAAGCGTTTATTTCGGGCTGAAAAACACGTTTTGAAAAGTGTGCTGTTACTGCCTCATAAGTTGCATGGGGGTGACCAAACTTGCAGAAACATGTTTATTTCTGCTGAAAAACACGTTTTGACACTTTCTGTACACTGGGGTTAAGAGCTGAGTGTGTTGGCTCTTCTGAGCCTTGCAGTTACATAGGGATACAGCTGTCTGAAAAAACGTGTTTATTTCGGGCTGAAAAACACGTTTTGAAAAGTGTGCTGTTACTGCCCCTTAAGTTGCATGGGGGTGACCAAACTTGCAGAAACATGTTTATTTCTGCTGAAAAACAAGTTTTGACACTTTCTGTACACTGGGGTTAAGAGCTGAGTGTGTGGGCTCTTCTGAGCCTTGCAGTTACATAGGGATTCAGCTGTCTGAAAAAACGCGTTCATTTGGGGCTGAAAAACACGTTTTGAAAAGTGTGCTGTTACTGCCCCTTATGATGCATGGGGGTGACCAAACTTGCAGAAACATGTTTATTTCTGCTGAAAAACACGTTTTGACACTTTCTGTACACTGGGGTTAAGAGCTGAGTGTGTTGGCTCTTCTTAGCCTTGCAGTTACATAGGGATTCAGCTTTCTGAAAAAATGTGTTTATTTCGGGCTGTAAAACACGTTTTAAAAAGTGTGCTGTTACTGCCCCATAAGTTTCATGGGGGTGACCAAACTAGCAGAAACATGTTTATTTCTGCTAAAAAACACGTTTTGACACTTTCTGTACACTAGGGTTAAGAGCTGAGTGTGTGGGCTCTTCTGAGCCTTGCAGTTACATAGGGATTCAGCTGTCTTAAAAAAAGTGTTTATTTCGGGCTGAAAAACACGTTTTGAAAAGTGTGCTGTTACTGCCCCAAAGTTGCATAGGGGTGACCAAACTTGCAGAAACATGTTTATTTCTGCTGAAAAACACGTTTTGACACTTTCTGTACACTGGGGTTAAGAGCTGAGTGTGTGGGCTCTTCTGAGCCTTGCAGTTACATAGGGATTCAGCTTTCTGAAAAAATGTGTTTATTTCGGGCTGAAAAACACGTTTTGAAAAGTGTGCTGTTACTGCCCCATAAGTTTCATGGGGGTGACCAAACTAGCAGAAACATGTTTATTTCTGCTAAAAAACACGTTTTGACACTTTCTGTACACTAGGGTTAAGAGCTGAGTGTGTGGGCTCTTCTGAGCCTTGCAGTTACATAGGGATTCAGCTGTCTGAAAAAACGTGTTTATTTTGGGCTGAATAACACGATTTGAAAAGTGTGCTGTTACTGCCCCATAAGTTGCATGGTGGTGACCAAACTTGCAGAAACGTTTATTTCTGCTGAAAAACACGTTTTGACACTTTCTGTACACTGGGGTTAAGAGCTGAGTGTGTGGGCTCTTCTGAGCCTTGCAGTTACATAGGGATTCAGCTGTCTGAAAAAACGCGTTCATTTGGGGCTGAAAAACACGTTTTGAAAAGTGTGCTGTTACTGCCCCTTAAGTTGCATGGGGGAGACCAAACTTGCAGAAACATGTTTATTTCTGCTGAAAAACAAGTTTTGACACTTTCTGTACACTGGGGTTAAGAGCTGAGTGGGCTCTTCTGAGCCTTGCAGTTACATAGGGATTCAGCTGTCTGAAAAACCGCATTCATTTGGGGCTGAAAAACACGTTTTGAAAAGTGTGCTGTTACTGCCCCTTATGATGCATGGGGGTGACCAAACTTGCAGAAACATGTTTATTTCTGCTGAAAAACACGTTTTGACACTTTCTGTACACTGGGGTTAAGAGCTGAGTGTGTTGGCTCTTCTGAGCCTTGCAGTTACATAGGGATTCAGCTTTCTGAAAAAATGTGTTTATTTCGGGCTGAAAAACACGTTTTGAAAAGTGTGCTGTTACTGCCCCATAAGTTTCATGGGGTTGACCAAACTAGCAGAAACATGTTTATTTCTGCTAAAAAACACGTTTTGACACTTTCTGTACACTAGGGTTAAGAGCTGAGTGTGTGGGCTCTTCTGAGCCTTGCAGTTACATAGGGATTCAGCTGTCTGAAAAAACGCGTTTATTTCGGGCTGAAAAACACGTTTTGAAAAGTGTGCTTTTACTGCCCCATAAGTTGCATGGGGGTGACCAAACTTGCAGAAACATGTTTATTTCTGCTGAAAATCAAGTTTTGACACTTTCTGTACACTGGGGTTAAGAGCTGATTGTGTTGGCTCTTCTGAGCCTTGCAGTTACATAGGGATTCAGCTGTCTGAAAAAACGTGTTTATTTTGGGCTGAATAACACGATTTGAAAAGTGTGCTGTTACTGCCCCATAAGTTGCATGGTGGTGACCAAACTTGCAGAAACGTTTATTTCTGCTGAAAAACACGTTTTGACACTTTCTGTACACTGGGTTTAAGAGCTGAGTGTGTGGGCTCTTCTGAGCCTTGCAGTTACATAGGGATTCAGCTGTCTTAAAAAACGTGTTTATTTTGGGCTGAATAACACGTTTTGAAAAGTGTGCTGTTACTGCCCCATAAGTTGCATGGTGGTGACCAAACTTGCAGAAACGTTTATTTCTGCTGAAAAACACGTTTTGACACTTTCTGTACACTGGGGTTAAGAGCTGAGTGTGTTGGCTCTTCTGAGCCTTGCAGTTACATAGGGATTCAGCTTTCTGAAAAAATGTGTTTATTTCGGACTGAAAAACACGTTTTGAAAAGTGTGCTGTTACTGTCCCATAAGTTTCATGGGGGTGACCAAACCAGCAGAAACATTATTATTTCTGCTGAAAAACACGTTTTGACACTTTCTGTACACTGGGGTTAAGAGCTGAGTGTGTGGGCTCTTCTGAGCCTTGCAGTTACATAGGGATTCAGCTGTCTGAAAAAAAGCGTTTATTTCGGGCTGAAAAACACGTTTTGAAAAGTGTGCTGTTACTGCCTCATAAGTTGCATGGGGGTGACCAAACTTGCAGAAACATGTTTATTTCTGCTGAAAAACACGTTTTGACACTTTCTGTACACTGGGGTTAAGAGCTGAGTGTGTTGGCTCTTCTGAGCCTTGCAGTTACATAGGGATACAGCTGTCTGAAAAAACGTGTTTATTTCGGGCTGAAAAACACGTTTTGAAAAGTGTGCTGTTACTGCCCCTTAAGTTGCATGGGGGTGACCAAACTTGCAGAAACATGTTTATTTCTGCTGAAAAACAAGTTTTGACACTTTCTGTACACTGGGGTTAAGAGCTGAGTGTGTGGGCTCTTCTGAGCCTTGCAGTTACATAGGGATTCAGCTGTCTGAAAAAACGCGTTCATTTGGGGCTGAAAAACACGTTTTGAAAAGTGTGCTGTTACTGCCCCTTATGATGCATGGGGGTGACCAAACTTGCAGAAACATGTTTATTTCTGCTGAAAAACACGTTTTGACACTTTCTGTACACTGGGGTTAAGAGCTGAGTGTGTTGGCTCTTCTTAGCCTTGCAGTTACATAGGGATTCAGCTTTCTGAAAAAATGTGTTTATTTCGGGCTGTAAAACACGTTTTAAAAAGTGTGCTGTTACTGCCCCATAAGTTTCATGGGGGTGACCAAACTAGCAGAAACATGTTTATTTCTGCTAAAAAACACGTTTTGACACTTTCTGTACACTAGGGTTAAGAGCTGAGTGTGTGGGCTCTTCTGAGCCTTGCAGTTACATAGGGATTCAGCTGTCTTAAAAAAAGTGTTTATTTCGGGCTGAAAAACACGTTTTGAAAAGTGTGCTGTTACTGCCCCAAAGTTGCATAGGGGTGACCAAACTTGCAGAAACATGTTTATTTCTGCTGAAAAACACGTTTTGACACTTTCTGTACACTAGGGTTAAGAGCTGAGTGTGTGGGCTCTTCTGAGCCTTGCAGTTACATAGGGATTCAGCTGTCTGAAAAAACGTGTTTATTTTGGGCTGAATAACACGATTTGAAAAGTGTGCTGTTACTGCCCCATAAGTTGCATGGTGGTGACCAAACTTGCAGAAACGTTTATTTCTGCTGAAAAACACGTTTTGACACTTTCTGTACACTGGGGTTAAGAGCTGAGTGTGTGGGCTCTTCTGAGCCTTGCAGTTACATAGGGATTCAGCTGTCTGAAAAAACGCGTTCATTTGGGGCTGAAAAACACGTTTTGAAAAGTGTGCTGTTACTGCCCCTTAAGTTGCATGGGGGTGACCAAACTTGCAGAAACATGTTTATTTCTGCTGAAAAACAAGTTTTGACACTTTCTGTACACTGGGGTTAAGAGCTGAGTGGGCTCTTCTGAGCCTTGCAGTTACATAGGGATTCAGCTGTCTGAAAAACCGCATTCATTTGGGGCTGAAAAACACGTTTTGAAAAGTGTGCTGTTACTGCCCCTTATGATGCATGGGGGTGACCAAACTTGCAGAAACATGTTTATTTCTGCTGAAAAACACGTTTTGACACTTTCTGTACACTGGGGTTAAGAGCTGAGTGTGTTGGCTCTTCTGAGCCTTGCAGTTACATAGGGATTCAGCTTTCTGAAAAAATGTGTTTATTTCGGGCTGAAAAACACGTTTTGAAAAGTGTGCTGTTACTGCCCCATAAGTTTCATGGGGTTGACCAAACTAGCAGAAACATGTTTATTTCTGCTAAAAAACACGTTTTGACACTTTCTGTACACTAGGGTTAAGAGCTGAGTGTGTGGGCTCTTCTGAGCCTTGCAGTTACATAGGGATTCAGCTGTCTGAAAAAACGCGTTTATTTCGGGCTGAAAAACACGTTTTGAAAAGTGTGCTTTTACTGCCCCATAAGTTGCATGGGGGTGACCAAACTTGCAGAAACATGTTTATTTCTGCTGAAAATCAAGTTTTGACACTTTCTGTACACTGGGGTTAAGAGCTGATTGTGTTGGCTCTTCTGAGCCTTGCAGTTACATAGGGATTCAGCTGTCTGAAAAAACGTGTTTATTTTGGGCTGAATAACACGATTTGAAAAGTGTGCTGTTACTGCCCCATAAGTTGCATGGTGGTGACCAAACTTGCAGAAACGTTTATTTCTGCTGAAAAACACGTTTTGACACTTTCTGTACACTGGGTTTAAGAGCTGAGTGTGTGGGCTCTTCTGAGCCTTGCAGTTACATAGGGATTCAGCTGTCTTAAAAAACGTGTTTATTTTGGGCTGAATAACACGTTTTGAAAAGTGTGCTGTTACTGCCCCATAAGTTGCATGGTGGTGACCAAACTTGCAGAAACGTTTATTTCTGCTGAAAAACACGTTTTGACACTTTCTGTACACTGGGGTTAAGAGCTGAGTGTGTTGGCTCTTCTGAGCCTTGCAGTTACATAGGGATTCAGCTTTCTGAAAAAATGTGTTTATTTCGGACTGAAAAACACGTTTTGAAAAGTGTGCTGTTACTGTCCCATAAGTTTCATGGGGGTGACCAAACCAGCAGAAACATTATTATTTCTGCTGAAAAACACGTTTTGACACTTTCTGTACACTGGGGTTAAGAGCTGAGTGTGTGGGCTCTTCTGAGCCTTGCAGTTACATAGGGATTCAGCTGTCTGAAAAAAAGCGTTTATTTCGGGCTGAAAAACACGTTTTGAAAAGTGTGCTGTTACTGCCTCATAAGTTGCATGGGGGTGACCAAACTTGCAGAAACATGTTTATTTCTGCTGAAAAACACGTTTTGACACTTTCTGTACACTGGGGTTAAGAGCTGAGTGTGTTGGCTCTTCTGAGCCTTGCAGTTACATAGGGATACAGCTGTCTGAAAAAACGTGTTTATTTCGGGCTGAAAAACACGTTTTGAAAAGTGTGCTGTTACTGCCCCTTAAGTTGCATGGGGGTGACCAAACTTGCAGAAACATGTTTATTTCTGCTGAAAAACAAGTTTTGACACTTTCTGTACACTGGGGTTAAGAGCTGAGTGTGTGGGCTCTTCTGAGCCTTGCAGTTACATAGGGATTCAGCTGTCTGAAAAAACGCGTTCATTTGGGGCTGAAAAACACGTTTTGAAAAGTGTGCTGTTACTGCCCCTTATGATGCATGGGGGTGACCAAACTTGCAGAAACATGTTTATTTCTGCTGAAAAACACGTTTTGACACTTTCTGTACACTGGGGTTAAGAGCTGAGTGTGTTGGCTCTTCTTAGCCTTGCAGTTACATAGGGATTCAGCTTTCTGAAAAAATGTGTTTATTTCGGGCTGTAAAACACGTTTTAAAAAGTGTGCTGTTACTGCCCCATAAGTTTCATGGGGGTGACCAAACTAGCAGAAACATGTTTATTTCTGCTAAAAAACACGTTTTGACACTTTCTGTACACTAGGGTTAAGAGCTGAGTGTGTGGGCTCTTCTGAGCCTTGCAGTTACATAGGGATTCAGCTGTCTGAAAAAACGCGTTTATTTTGGGCTGAAAAACACGTTTTGAAAAGTGTGCTGTTACTGCCCCTTAAGTTGCATGGGGGTGACCAAACTTGCAGAAACATGTTTATTTCTGCTGAAAAACACGTTTTGACACTTTCTGTACACTGGGGTTAAGAGCTGAGTGTGTTGGCTCTTCTGAGCCTTGCAGTTACATAGGGATTCAGCTGTCTGAAAAAACGCGTTCATTTGGGGCTGAAAAACACGTTTTGAAAAGTGTGCTGTTACTGCCCCTTAAGTTGCATGGGGTTGACCAAACTTGCAGAAACATGTTTATTTCTGCTGAAAAACACGTTTTGACACTTTCTGTACACTGGGGTTAAGAGCTGAGTGTGTGGGCTCTTCCGAGCCTTGCAGTTACATAGGGATTCAGCTGTCTGAAAAAACTCGTTCATTTCGGGCTGAAAAACACGTTTTGAAAAGTGTGCTGTTACTGCCCCATAAGTTGCATGTGGGTGACCAAACTTGCAGAAACATGTTTATTTCTGCTGAAAAACACGTTTTGACACTTTCTGTACACTGGGGTTATGAGCTGAGTGTGTGGGCTCTTCTGAGCCTTGCAGTTACATAGGGATTCAGCTGTCTGAAAAAAAGCATTTATTTCCGGCTGAAAAACACGTTTTGAAAAGTGTGCTGTTACTGCCTCATAAGTTGCATGGGGGTGACCAAACTTGCAGAAACGTTTATTTCTGCTGAAAAACACGTTTTGACACTTTCTGTACACTGGGGTTAAGAGCTGAGTGTGTTGGCTCTTCTGAGCCTTGCAGTTACATAGGGATTCAGCTGTCTGAAGGAACGCGTTTATTTCCGGCTGAAAAACACGTTTTGAAAAGTGTGCTGTTACTGCCCCATAAGTTTCATGGGGGTGACCAAACTAGCAGAAACATGTTTATTTCTGCTGAAAAACACGTTTTGACACTTTCTGTACACTGGGGTTAAGAGTTGAGTGTGTGGGCTCTTCTGAGCCTTGCAGTTACATAGGGATTCAGCTTTCTGAAAAAACGCGTTTATTTCGGGCTGTAAAACACGTTTTGAAAAGTGTGCTGTTACTGCCCCAAAGTTGCATAGGGGTGACCAAACTTGCAGAAACATGTTTATTTCTGCTGAAAAACACGTTTTGACACTTTCTGTACACTGGGGTTAAGAGCTGAGTGTGTGGGCTCTTCTGAGCCTTGCAGTTACATAGGGATTCAGCTTTCTGAAAAAACACGTTTATTTCGGGCTGAAAAACACGTTTTGAAAAGTGTGCTTTTACTGCCCCATAAGTTGCATGGGGGTGACCAAACTTGCAGAAACATGTTTATTTCTGCTGAAAAACAAGTTTTGACACTTTCTGTACACTGGGGTTAAGAGCTGAGTGTGTGAGCTCTTCTGAGCCTTGCAGTTACATAGGGATTCAGCTGTCTGAAAAAACGTGTTTATTTTGGGCTGAATAACACGATTTGAAAAGTGTGCTGTTACTGCCCCATAAGTTGCATGGTGGTGACCAAACTTGCAGAAACGTTTATTTCTGCTGAAAAACACGTTTTGACACTTTCTGTACACTGGGGTTAAGAGCTGAGTGTGTGGGCTCTTCTGAGCCTTGCAGTTACATAGGGATTCAGCTTTCTGAAAAAACGCGTTTATTTCGGGCTGAAAAACACGTTTGAAAAGTGTGCTGTTACTGCCCCTTAAGTTGCATGGGGGTGACCAAACTTGCAGAAACATGTTTATTTCTGCTGAAAAACAAGTTTTGACACTTTCTGTACACTGGAGTTAAGAGCTGAGTGTGTGGGCTCTTCTGAGCCTTGCAGTTACATAGGGATTCAGCTGTCTGAAAAAACGCGTTCATTTGGGGGCTGAAAAACACGTTTTGAAAAGTGTGCTGTTACTGCCCCTTAAGTTGCATGGGGTTGACCAAAAGAAACATGTTTATTTCTGCTGAAAAACACGTTTTGACACTTTCTGTACACTTGGGTTAAGAGCTGAGTGTGTGGGCTCTTCTGAGCCTTGCAGTTACATAGGGATTCAGCTGTCTGAAAAAACGCGTTTAGTTCGGGCTGAAAAACACGTTTTTAAAAGTGTGCTGTTACTGCCCCATAAGTTTCATGGGGGTGACCAAACCAGCAGAAACATTATTATTTCTGCTGAAAAACACGTTTTGACACTTTCTGTACACTGGGGTTATGAGCTGAGTGTGTGGGCTCTTCTGAGCCTTGCAGTTACATAGGGATTCAGCTGTCTGAAAAAAAGCGTTTATTTCCGGCTGAAAAACACGTTTTGAAAAGTGTGCTGTTACTGCCTCATAAGTTGCATGGGGTGACCAAACTTGCAGAAACATGTTTATTTCTGCTGAAAAACAAGTTTTGACACTTTCTGTACACTGGGGTTAAGAGCTGAGTGTGTGAGCTCTTCTGAGCCTTGCAGTTACATAGGGATTCAGCTGTCTGAAAAAACGTGTTTATTTTGGGCTGAATAACACGATTTGAAAAGTGTGCTGTTACTGCCCCATAAGTTGCATGGTGGTGACCAAACTTGCAGAAACGTTTATTTCTGCTGAAAAACACGTTTTGACACTTTCTGTACACTGGGGTTAAGAGCTGAGTGTGTTGGCTCTTCTGAGCCTTGCAGTTACATAGGGATTCAGCTTTCTGAAAAAATGTGTTTATTTCGGACTGAAAAACACGTTTTGAAAAGTGTGCTGTTACTGTCCCATAAGTTTCATGGGGGTGACCAAACCAGCAGAAACATTATTATTTCTGCTGAAAAACACGTTTTGACACTTTCTGTACACTGGGGTTAAGAGCTGAGTGTGTGGGCTCTTCTGAGCCTTGCAGTTACATAGGGATTCAGCTGTCTGAAAAAAAGCGTTTATTTCGGGCTGAAAAACACGTTTTGAAAAGTGTGCTGTTACTGCCTCATAAGTTGCATGGGGGTGACCAAACTTGCAGAAACATGTTTATTTCTGCTGAAAAACACGTTTTGACACTTTCTGTACACTGGGGTTAAGAGCTGAGTGTGTTGGCTCTTCTGAGCCTTGCAGTTACATAGGGATACAGCTGTCTGAAAAAACGTGTTTATTTCGGGCTGAAAAACACGTTTTGAAAAGTGTGCTGTTACTGCCCCTTAAGTTGCATGGGGGTGACCAAACTTGCAGAAACATGTTTATTTCTGCTGAAAAACAAGTTTTGACACTTTCTGTACACTGGGGTTAAGAGCTGAGTGTGTGGGCTCTTCTGAGCCTTGCAGTTACATAGGGATTCAGCTGTCTGAAAAAACGCGTTCATTTGGGGCTGAAAAACACGTTTTGAAAAGTGTGCTGTTACTGCCCCTTATGATGCATGGGGGTGACCAAACTTGCAGAAACATGTTTATTTCTGCTGAAAAACACGTTTTGACACTTTCTGTACACTGGGGTTAAGAGCTGAGTGTGTTGGCTCTTCTTAGCCTTGCAGTTACATAGGGATTCAGCTTTCTGAAAAAATGTGTTTATTTCGGGCTGTAAAACACGTTTTAAAAAGTGTGCTGTTACTGCCCCATAAGTTTCATGGGGGTGACCAAACTAGCAGAAACATGTTTATTTCTGCTAAAAAACACGTTTTGACACTTTCTGTACACTAGGGTTAAGAGCTGAGTGTGTGGGCTCTTCTGAGCCTTGCAGTTACATAGGGATTCAGCTGTCTGAAAAAACGCGTTTATTTTGGGCTGAAAAACACGTTTTGAAAAGTGTGCTGTTACTGCCCCTTAAGTTGCATGGGGGTGACCAAACTTGCAGAAACATGTTTATTTCTGCTGAAAAACACGTTTTGACACTTTCTGTACACTGGGGTTAAGAGCTGAGTGTGTTGGCTCTTCTGAGCCTTGCAGTTACATAGGGATTCAGCTTTCTGAAAAAATGTGTTTATTTCGGGCTGAAAAACACGTTTTGAAAAGTGTGCTGTTACTGCCCCATAAGTTTCATGGGGGTGACCAAACTAGCAGAAACATGTTTATTTCTGCTGAAAAACACGTTTTGACACTTTCTGTACACTGGGGTTAAGAGCTGAGTGTGTGGGCTCTTCTGAGCCTTGCAGTTACATAGGGATTCAGCTGTCTGAAAAACCGCGTTCATTTGGGGCTGAAAAACACGTTTTGAAAGTGTGCTGTTACTGCCCCTTATGATGCATGGGGGTGACCAAACTTGCAGAAACATGTTTATTTCTGCTGAAAAACACGTTTTGACACTTTCTGTACACTGGGGTTAAGAGCTGAGTGTGTGGGCTCTTCCGAGCCTTGCAGTTACATAGGGATTCAGCTTTCTGAAAAAATGTGTTTATTTCGGGCTGAAAAACACGTTTTGAAAAGTGTGCTGTTACTGCCCCATAAGTTTCATGGGGGTGACCAAACTAGCAGAAACATGTTTATTTCTGGTAAAAAACACGTTTTGACACTTTCTGTACACTAGGGTTAAGAGCTGAGTGTGTGGGCTCTTCTGAGCCTTGCAGTTACATAGGGATTCAGCTGTCTGAAAAAACGTGTTTATTTTGGGCTGAATAACACGATTTGAAAAGTGTGCTGTTACTGCCCCATAAGTTGCATGGTGGTGACCAAACTTGCAGAAACGTTTATTTCTGCTGAAAAACACGTTTTGACACTTTCTGTACACTGGGTTTAAGAGCTGAGTGTGTGGGCTCTTCTGAGCCTTGCAGTTACATAGGGATTCAGCTGTCTTAAAAAACGTGTTTATTTTGGGCTGAATAACACGTTTTGAAAAGTGTGCTGTTACTGCCCCATAAGTTGCATGGTGGTGACCAAACTTGCAGAAACGTTTATTTCTGCGAAAAACACGTTTTGACACTTTCTGTACACTGGGGTTAAGAGCTGAGTGTGTTGGCTCTTCTGAGCCTTGCAGTTACATAGGGATTCAGCTTTCTGAAAAAATGTGTTTATTTCGGACTGAAAAACACGTTTTGAAAAGTGTGCTGTTACTGTCCCATAAGTTTCATGGGGGTGACCAAACCAGCAGAAACATTATTATTTCTGCTGAAAAACACGTTTTGACACTTTCTGTACACTGGGGTTAAGAGCTGAGTGTGTGGGCTCTTCTGAGCCTTGCAGTTACATAGGGATTCAGCTGTCTGAAAAAAAGCGTTTATTTCCGGCTGAAAAACACGTTTTGAAAAGTGTGCTGTTACTGCCTCATAAGTTGCACGGGGGTGACCAAACTTGCAGAAACGTTTATTTCTGCTGAAAAACACGTTTTGACACTTTCTGTACACTGGGGTTAAGAGCTGAGTGTGTTGGCTCTTCTGAGCCTTGCAGTTACATAGGGATTCAGCTGTCTGAAGGAACGCGTTTATTTCGGGCTGAAAAACACGTTTTGAAAAGTGTGCTGTTACTGCCCCTTAAGTTGCATGGGGGTGACCAAACTTGCAGAAACATGTTTATTTCTGCTGAAAAACACGTTTTGACACTTTCTGTACACTGGGGTTAAGAGCTGAGTGTGTGGGCTCTTCCGAGCCTTGCAGTTACATAGGGATTCAGCTGTCTTAAAAAAAGTGTTTATTTCGGGCTGAAAAACACGTTTTGAAAAGTGTGCTGTTACTGCCCCAAAGTTGCATAGGGGTGACCAAACTTGCAGAAACATGTTTATTTCTGCTGAAAAACACGTTTTGACACTTTCTGTACACTGGGGTTAAGAGCTGAGTGTGTGGGCTCTTCTGAGCCTTGCAGTTACATAGGGATTCAGCTTTCTGAAAAAACGCGTTTATTTCGGGCTGAAAAACACGTTTTGAAAAGTGTGCTTTTACTGCCCCATAAGTTGCATGGGGGTGACCAAACTTGCAGAAACATGTTTATTTCTGCTGAAAAACAAGTTTTGACACTTTCTGTACACTGGGGTTAAGAGCTGAGTGTGTGAGCTCTTCTGAGCCTTGCAGTTACATAGGGATTCAGCTGTCTGAAAAAACGCGTTCATTTGGGGCTGAAAAACACGTTTTGAAAAGTGTGCTGTTACTGCCCCTTAAGTTGCATGGGGTTGACCAAACTTGCAGAAACATGTTTATTTCTGCTGAAAAACACGTTTTGACACTTTCTGTACACTGGGGTTAAGAGCTGAGTGTGTGGGCTCTTCCGAGCCTTGCAGTTACATAGGGATTCAGCTGTCTGAAAAAACTCGTTCATTTCGGGCTGAAAAACACGTTTTGAAAAGTGTGCTGTTACTGCCCCATAAGTTGCATGTGGGTGACCAAACTTGCAGAAACATGTTTATTTCTGCTGAAAAACACGTTTTGACACTTTCTGTACACTGGGGTTAAGAGCTGAGTGTGTGGGCTCTTCTGAGCCTTGCAGTTACATAGGGATTCAGCTGTCTGAAAAAAAGCGTTTAGTTCGGGCTGAAAAACACGTTTTGAAAAGTGTGCTGTTACTGCCCCATAAGTTTCATGGGGGTGACCAAACCAGCAGAAACATTATTATTTCTGCTGAAAAACACGTTTTGACACTTTCTGTACACTGGGGTTATGAGCTGAGTGTGTGGGCTCTTCTGAGCCTTGCAGTTACATAGGGATTCAGCTGTCTGAAAAAAAGCATTTATTTCCGGCTGAAAAACACGTTTTGAAAAGTGTGCTGTTACTGCCTCATAAGTTGCATGGGGGTGACCAAACTTGCAGAAACGTTTATTTCTGCTGAAAAACACGTTTTGACACTTTCTGTACACTGGGGTTAAGAGCTGAGTGTGTTGGCTCTTCTGAGCCTTGCAGTTACATAGGGATTCAGCTGTCTGAAGGAACGCGTTTATTTCCGGCTGAAAAACACGTTTTGAAAAGTGTGCTGTTACTGCCCCATAAGTTTCATGGGGGTGACCAAACTAGCAGAAACATGTTTATTTCTGCTGAAAAACACGTTTTGACACTTTCTGTACACTGGGGTTAAGAGTTGAGTGTGTGGGCTCTTCTGAGCCTTGCAGTTACATAGGGATTCAGCTTTCTGAAAAAACGCGTTTATTTCGGGCTGTAAAACACGTTTTGAAAAGTGTGCTGTTACTGCCCCAAAGTTGCATAGGGGTGACCAAACTTGCAGAAACATGTTTATTTCTGCTGAAAAACACGTTTTGACACTTTCTGTACACTGGGGTTAAGAGCTGAGTGTGTGGGCTCTTCTGAGCCTTGCAGTTACATAGGGATTCAGCTTTCTGAAAAAACACGTTTATTTCGGGCTGAAAAACACGTTTTGAAAAGTGTGCTTTTACTGCCCCATAAGTTGCATGGGGGTGACCAAACTTGCAGAAACATGTTTATTTCTGCTGAAAAACAAGTTTTGACACTTTCTGTACACTGGGGTTAAGAGCTGAGTGTGTGAGCTCTTCTGAGCCTTGCAGTTACATAGGGATTCAGCTGTCTGAAAAAACGTGTTTATTTTGGGCTGAATAACACGATTTGAAAAGTGTGCTGTTACTGCCCCATAAGTTGCATGGTGGTGACCAAACTTGCAGAAACGTTTATTTCTGCTGAAAAACACGTTTTGACACTTTCTGTACACTGGGGTTAAGAGCTGAGTGTGTGGGCTCTTCTGAGCCTTGCAGTTACATAGGGATTCAGCTTTCTGAAAAAACGCGTTTATTTCGGGCTGAAAAACACGTTTTGAAAAGTGTGCTGTTACTGCCCCTTAAGTTGCATGGGGGTGACCAAACTTGCAGAAACATGTTTATTTCTGCTGAAAAACAAGTTTTGACACTTTCTG
Organism: Lepisosteus oculatus; assembly: GCF_040954835.1. NCBI lineage: Eukaryota > Metazoa > Chordata > Actinopteri > Semionotiformes > Lepisosteidae > Lepisosteus > Lepisosteus oculatus. Next base: position 28,228 of record NW_027168012.1, read on the forward strand.
TACACTGGAGTTAAGAGCTGAGTGTGTGGGCTCTTCTGAGCCTTGCAGTTACATAGGGATTCAGCTGTCTGAAAAAACGCGTTCATTTGGGGCTGAAAAACACGTTTTGAAAAGTGTGCTGTTACTGCCCCTTAAGTTGCATGGGGTTGACCAAACTTGCAGAAACATGTTTATTTCTGCTGAAAAACACGTTTTGACACTTTCTGTACACTTGGGTTAAGAGCTGAGTGTGTGGGCTCTTCTGAGCCTTGCAGTTACATAGGGATTCAGCTGTCTGAAAAAAAGCGTTTAGTTCGGGCTGAAAAACACGTTTTTAAAAGTGTGCTGTTACTGCCCCATAAGTTTCATGGGGGTGACCAAACCAGCAGAAACATTATTATTTCTGCTGAAAAACACGTTTTGACACTTTCTGTACACTGGGGTTATGAGCTGAGTGTGTGGGCTCTTCTGAGCCTTGCAGTTACATAGGGATTCAGCTGTCTGAAAAAAAGCGTTTATTTCCGGCTGAAAAACACGTTTTGAAAAGTGTGCTGTTACTGCCTCATAAGTTGCATGGGGGTGACCAAACTTGCAGAAACATGTTTATTTCTGCTGAAAAACAAGTTTTGACACTTTCTGTACACTGGGGTTAAGAGCTGAGTGTGTGAGCTCTTCTGAGCCTTGCAGTTACATAGGGATTCAGCTGTCTGAAAAAACGTGTTTATTTTGGGCTGAATAACACGATTTGAAAAGTGTGCTGTTACTGCCCCATAAGTTGCATGGTGGTGACCAAACTTGCAGAAACGTTTATTTCTGCTGAAAAACACGTTTTGACACTTTCTGTACACTGGGGTTAAGAGCTGAGTGTGTGGGCTCTTCTGAGCCTTGCAGTTACATAGGGATTCAGCTTTCTGAAAAACGCGTTTATTTCGGGCTGAAAAACACGTTTTGAAAAGTGTGCTGTTACTGCCCCTTAAGTTGCATGGGGGTGACCAAACTTGCAGAAACATGTTTATTTCTGCTGAAAAACAAGTTTTGACACTTTCTGTACACTGGAGTTAAGAGCTGAGTGTGTGGGCTCTTCTGAGCCTTGCAGTTACATAGGGATTCAGCTGTCTGAAAAAACGCGTTCATTTGGGGCTGAAAAACACGTTTTGAAAAGTGTGCTGTTACTGCCCCTTAAGTTGCATGGGGTTGACCAAACTTGCAGAAACATGTTTATTTCTGCTGAAAAACACGTTTTGACACTTTCTGTACACTGGGGTTAAGAGCTGAGTGTGTGGGCTCTTCCGAGCCTTGCAGTTACATAGGGATTCAGCTGTCTGAAAAAACTCGTTCATTTTGGGCTGAAAAACACGTTTTGAAAAGTGTGCTGTTACTGCCCCATAAGTTGCATGTGGGTGACCAAACTTGCAGAAACATGTTTATTTCTGCTGAAAAACACGTTTTGACACTTTCTGTACATGGGGTTAAGAGCTGAGTGTGTGGGCTCTTCTGAGCCTTGCAGTTACATAGGGATTCAGCTGTCTGAAAAAAAGCGTTTAGTTCGGGCTGAAAAACACGTTTTGAAAAGTGTGCTGTTACTGCCCCATAAGTTTCATGGGGGTGACCAAACCAGCAGAAACATTATTATTTCTGCTGAAAAACACGTTTTGACACTTTCTGTACACTGGGGTTATGAGCTGAGTGTGTGGGCTCTTCTGAGCCTTGCAGTTACATAGGGATTCAGCTGTCTGAAAAAAAGCGTTTATTTCCGGCTGAAAAACACGTTTTGAAAAGTGTGCTGTTACTGCCTCATAAGTTGCATGGGGGTGACCAAACTTGCAGAAACGTTTATTTCTGCTGAAAAACACGTTTTGACACTTTCTGTACACTGGGGTTAAGAGCTGAGTGTGTGGGCTCTTCCGAGCCTTGCAGTTACATAGGGATTCAGCTGTCTTAAAAAAAGTGTTTATTTTGGGCTGAATAACACGTTTTGAAAAGTGTGCTGTTACTGCCTCATAAGTTGCACGGGGGTGACCAAACTTGCAGAAACGTTTATTTCTGCTGAAAAACACGTTTTGACACTTTCTGTACACTGGGGTTAAGAGCTGAGTGTGTTGGCTCTTCTGAGCCTTGCAGTTACATAGGGATTCAGCTGTCTGAAGGAACGCGTTTATTTCGGGCTGAAAAACACGTTTTGAAAAGTGTGCTGTTACTGCCCCTTAAGTTGCATGGGGGTGACCAAACTTGCAGAAACATGTTTATTTCTGCTGAAAAACACGTTTTGACACTTTCTGTACACTGGGGTTAAGAGCTGAGTGTGTGGGCTCTTCCGAGCCTTGCAGTTACATAGGGATTCAGCTGTCTTAAAAAAAGTGTTTATTTCGGGCTGAAAAACACGTTTTGAAAAGTGTGCTGTTACTGCCCCAAAGTTGCATAGGGGTGACCAAACTTGCAGAAACATGTTTATTTCTGCTGAAAAACACGTTTTGACACTTTCTGTACACTGGGGTTAAGAGCTGAGTGTGTGGGCTCTTCTGAGCCTTGCAGTTACATAGGGATTCAGCTTTCTGAAAAAACGCGTTTATTTCGGGCTGAAAAACACGTTTTGAAAAGTGTGCTTTTACTGCCCCATAAGTTGCATGGGGGTGACCAAACTTGCAGAAACATGTTTATTTCTGCTGAAAAACAAGTTTTGACACTTTCTGTACACTGGGGTTAAGAGCTGAGTGTGTGAGCTCTTCTGAGCCTTGCAGTTACATAGGGATTCAGCTGTCTGAAAAAACGCGTTCATTTGGGGCTGAAAAACACGTTTTGAAAAGTGTGCTGTTACTGCCCCTTAAGTTGCATGGGGTTGACCAAACTTGCAGAAACATGTTTATTTCTGCTGAAAAACACGTTTTGACACTTTCTGTACACTGGGGTTAAGAGCTGAGTGTGTGGGCTCTTCCGAGCCTTGCAGTTACATAGGGATTCAGCTGTCTGAAAAAACTCGTTCATTTCGGGCTGAAAAACACGTTTTGAAAAGTGTGCTGTTACTGCCCCATAAGTTGCATGTGGGTGACCAAACTTGCAGAAACATGTTTATTTCTGCTGAAAAACACGTTTTGACACTTTCTGTACACTGGGGTTAAGAGCTGAGTGTGTGGGCTCTTCTGAGCCTTGCAGTTACATAGGGATTCAGCTGTCTGAAAAAAAGCGTTTAGTTCGGGCTGAAAAACACGTTTTGAAAAGTGTGCTGTTACTGCCCCATAAGTTTCATGGGGGTGACCAAACCAGCAGAAACATTATTATTTCTGCTGAAAAACACGTTTTGACACTTTCTGTACACTGGGGTTATGAGCTGAGTGTGTGGGCTCTTCTGAGCCTTGCAGTTACATAGGGATTCAGCTGTCTGAAAAAAAGCATTTATTTCCGGCTGAAAAACACGTTTTGAAAAGTGTGCTGTTACTGCCTCATAAGTTGCATGGGGGTGACCAAACTTGCAGAAACGTTTATTTCTGCTGAAAAACACGTTTTGACACTTTCTGTACACTGGGGTTAAGAGCTGAGTGTGTTGGCTCTTCTGAGCCTTGCAGTTACATAGGGATTCAGCTGTCTGAAGGAACGCGTTTATTTCCGGCTGAAAAACACGTTTTGAAAAGTGTGCTGTTACTGCCCCATAAGTTTCATGGGGGTGACCAAACTAGCAGAAACATGTTTATTTCTGCTGAAAAACACGTTTTGACACTTTCTGTACACTGGGGTTAAGAGTTGAGTGTGTGGGCTCTTCTGAGCCTTGCAGTTACATAGGGATTCAGCTTTCTGAAAAAACGCGTTTATTTCGGGCTGTAAAACACGTTTTGAAAAGTGTGCTGTTACTGCCCCAAAGTTGCATAGGGGTGACCAAACTTGCAGAAACATGTTTATTTCTGCTGAAAAACACGTTTTGACACTTTCTGTACACTGGGGTTAAGAGCTGAGTGTGTGAGCTCTTCTGAGCCTTGCAGTTACATAGGGATTCAGCTGTCTGAAAAAACGTGTTTATTTTGGGCTGAATAACACGATTTGAAAAGTGTGCTGTTACTGCCCCATAAGTTGCATGGTGGTGACCAAACTTGCAGAAACGTTTATTTCTGCTGAAAAACACGTTTTGACACTTTCTGTACACTGGGGTTAAGAGCTGAGTGTGTGGGCTCTTCTGAGCCTTGCAGTTACATAGGGATTCAGCTTTCTGAAAAAACGCGTTTATTTCGGGCTGAAAAACACGTTTTGAAAAGTGTGCTGTTACTGCCCCTTAAGTTGCATGGGGGTGACCAAACTTGCAGAAACATGTTTATTTCTGCTGAAAAACAAGTTTTGACACTTTCTGTACACTGGAGTTAAGAGCTGAGTGTGTGGGCTCTTCTGAGCCTTGCAGTTACATAGGGATTCAGCTGTCTGAAAAAACGCGTTCATTTGGGGCTGAAAAACACGTTTTGAAAAGTGTGCTGTTACTGCCCCTTAAGTTGCATGGGGTTGACCAAACTTGCAGAAACATGTTTATTTCTGCTGAAAAACACGTTTTGACACTTTCTGTACACTTGGGTTAAGAGCTGAGTGTGTGGGCTCTTCTGAGCCTTGCAGTTACATAGGGATTCAGCTGTCTGAAAAAAAGCGTTTAGTTCGGGCTGAAAAACACGTTTTGAAAAGTGTGCTGTTACTGCCCCATAAGTTTCATGGGGGTGACCAAACCAGCAGAAACATTATTATTTCTGCTGAAAAACACGTTTTGACACTTTCTGTACAATGGGGTTATGAGCTGAGTGTGTGGGCTCTTCTGAGCCTTGCAGTTACATAGGGATTCAGCTGTCTGAAAAAAAGCGTTTATTTCCGGCTGAAAAACACGTTTTGAAAAGTGTGCTGTTACTGCCTCATAAGTTGCATGGGGGTGACCAAACTTGCAGAAACATGTTTATTTCTGCTGAAAAACAAGTTTTGACACTTTCTGTACACTGGGGTTAAGAGCTGAGTGTGTGAGCTCTTCTGAGCCTTGCAGTTACATAGGGATTCAGCTGTCTGAAAAAACGTGTTTATTTTGGGCTGAATAACACGATTTGAAAAGTGTGCTGTTACTGCCCCATAAGTTGCATGGTGGTGACCAAACTTGCAGAAACGTTTATTTCTGCTGAAAAACACGTTTTGACACTTTCTGTACACTGGGGTTAAGAGCTGAGTGTGTGGGCTCTTCTGAGCCTTGCAGTTACATAGGGATTCAGCTTTCTGAAAAAACGCGTTTATTTCGGGCTGAAAAACACGTTTTGAAAAGTGTGCTGTTACTGCCCCTTAAGTTGCATGGGGGTGACCAAACTTGCAGAAACATGTTTATTTCTGCTGAAAAACAAGTTTTGACACTTTCTGTACACTGGAGTTAAGAGCTGAGTGTGTGGGCTCTTCTGAGCCTTGCAGTTACATAGGGATTCAGCTGTCTGAAAAAACGCGTTCATTTGGGGCTGAAAAACACGTTTTGAAAAGTGTGCTGTTACTGCCCCATAAGTTGCATGTGGGTGACCAAACTTGCAGAAACATGTTTATTTCTGCTGAAAAACACGTTTTGACACTTTCTGTACACTGGGGTTAAGAGCTGAGTGTGTGGGCTCTTCTGAGCCTTGCAGTTACATAGGGATTCAGCTGTCTGAAAAAAAGCGTTTAGTTCGGGCTGAAAAACACGTTTTGAAAAGTGTGCTGTTACTGCCCCATAAGTTTCATGGGGGTGACCAAACCAGCAGAAACATTATTATTTCTGCTGAAAAACACGTTTTGACACTTTCTGTACACTGGGGTTATGAGCTGAGTGTGTGGGCTCTTCTGAGCCTTGCAGTTACATAGGGATTCAGCTGTCTGAAAAAAAGCATTTATTTCCGGCTGAAAAACACGTTTTGAAAAGTGTGCTGTTACTGCCTCATAAGTTGCATGGGGGTGACCAAACTTGCAGAAACGTTTATTTCTGCTGAAAAACACGTTTTGACACTTTCTGTACACTGGGGTTAAGAGCTGAGTGTGTTGGCTCTTCTGAGCCTTGCAGTTACATAGGGATTCAGCTGTCTGAAGGAACGCGTTTATTTCCGGCTGAAAAACACGTTTTGAAAAGTGTGCTGTTACTGCCCCATAAGTTTCATGGGGGTGACCAAACTAGCAGAAACATGTTTATTTCTGCTGAAAAACACGTTTTGACACTTTCTGTACACTGGGGTTAAGAGTTGAGTGTGTGGGCTCTTCTGAGCCTTGCAGTTACATAGGGATTCAGCTTTCTGAAAAAACGCGTTTATTTCGGGCTGTAAAACACGTTTTGAAAAGTGTGCTGTTACTGCCCCAAAGTTGCATAGGGGTGACCAAACTTGCAGAAACATGTTTATTTCTGCTGAAAAACACGTTTTGACACTTTCTGTACACTGGGGTTAAGAGCTGAGTGTGTGAGCTCTTCTGAGCCTTGCAGTTACATAGGGATTCAGCTGTCTGAAAAAACGTGTTTATTTTGGGCTGAATAACACGATTTGAAAAGTGTGCTGTTACTGCCCCATAAGTTGCATGGTGGTGACCAAACTTGCAGAAACGTTTATTTCTGCTGAAAAACACGTTTTGACACTTTCTGTACACTGGGGTTAAGAGCTGAGTGTGTGGGCTCTTCTGAGCCTTGCAGTTACATAGGGATTCAGCTTTCTGAAAAAACGCGTTTATTTCGGGCTGAAAAACACGTTTTGAAAAGTGTGCTGTTACTGCCCCTTAAGTTGCATGGGGGTGACCAAACTTGCAGAAACATGTTTATTTCTGCTGAAAAACACGTTTTGACACTTTCTGTACACTGGGGTTAAGAGCTGAGTGTGTGGGCTCTTCTGAGCCTTGCAGTTACATAGGGATTCAGCTGTCTGAAAAAAAGCGTTTAGTTCGGGCTGAAAAACACGTTTTGAAAAGTGTGCTGTTACTGCCCCATAAGTTTCATGGGGGTGACCAAACCAGCAGAAACATTATTATTTCTGCTGAAAAACACGTTTTGACACTTTCTGTACACTGGGGTTATGAGCTGAGTGTGTGGGCTCTTCTGAGCCTTGCAGTTACATAGGGATTCAGCTGTCTGAAAAAAAGCATTTATTTCCGGCTGAAAAACACGTTTTGAAAAGTGTGCTGTTACTGCCTCATAAGTTGCATGGGGGTGACCAAACTTGCAGAAACGTTTATTTCTGCTGAAAAACACGTTTTGACACTTTCTGTACACTGGGGTTAAGAGCTGAGTGTGTTGGCTCTTCTGAGCCTTGCAGTTACATAGGGATTCAGCTGTCTGAAGGAACGCGTTTATTTCCGGCTGAAAAACACGTTTTGAAAAGTGTGCTGTTACTGCCCCATAAGTTTCATGGGGGTGACCAAACTAGCAGAAACATGTTTATTTCTGCTGAAAAACACGTTTTGACACTTTCTGTACACTGGGGTTAAGAGTTGAGTGTGTGGGCTCTTCTGAGCCTTGCAGTTACATAGGGATTCAGCTTTCTGAAAAAACGCGTTTATTTCGGGCTGTAAAACACGTTTTGAAAAGTGTGCTGTTACTGCCCCAAAGTTGCATAGGGGTGACCAAACTTGCAGAAACATGTTTATTTCTGCTGAAAAACACGTTTTGACACTTTCTGTACACTGGGGTTAAGAGCTGAGTGTGTGAGCTCTTCTGAGCCTTGCAGTTACATAGGGATTCAGCTGTCTGAAAAAACGTGTTTATTTTGGGCTGAATAACACGATTTGAAAAGTGTGCTGTTACTGCCCCATAAGTTGCATGGTGGTGACCAAACTTGCAGAAACGTTTATTTCTGCTGAAAAACACGTTTTGACACTTTCTGTACACTGGGGTTAAGAGCTGAGTGTGTGGGCTCTTCTGAGCCTTGCAGTTACATAGGGATTCAGCTTTCTGAAAAAACGCGTTTATTTCGGGCTGAAAAACACGTTTTGAAAAGTGTGCTGTTACTGCCCCTTAAGTTGCATGGGGGTGACCAAACTTGCAGAAACATGTTTATTTCTGCTGAAAAACAAGTTTTGACACTTTCTGTACACTGGAGTTAAGAGCTGAGTGTGTGGGCTCTTCTGAGCCTTGCAGTTACATAGGGATTCAGCTGTCTGAAAAAACGCGTTCATTTGGGGCTGAAAAACACGTTTTGAAAAGTGTGCTGTTACTGCCCCTTAAGTTGCATGGGGTTGACCAAACTTGCAGAAACATGTTTATTTCTGCTGAAAAACACGTTTTGACACTTTCTGTACACTTGGGTTAAGAGCTGAGTGTGTGGGCTCTTCTGAGCCTTGCAGTTACATAGGGATTCAGCTGTCTGAAAAAAAGCGTTTAGTTCGGGCTGAAAAACACGTTTTGAAAAGTGTGCTGTTACTGCCCCATAAGTTTCATGGGGGTGACCAAACCAGCAGAAACATTATTATTTCTGCTGAAAAACACGTTTTGACACTTTCTGTACAATGGGGTTATGAGCTGAGTGTGTGGGCTCTTCTGAGCCTTGCAGTTACATAGGGATTCAGCTGTCTGAAAAAAAGCGTTTATTTCCGGCTGAAAAACACGTTTTGAAAAGTGTGCTGTTACTGCCTCATAAGTTGCATGGGGGTGACCAAACTTGCAGAAACATGTTTATTTCTGCTGAAAAACAAGTTTTGACACTTTCTGTACACTGGGGTTAAGAGCTGAGTGTGTGAGCTCTTCTGAGCCTTGCAGTTACATAGGGATTCAGCTGTCTGAAAAAACGTGTTTATTTTGGGCTGAATAACACGATTTGAAAAGTGTGCTGTTACTGCCCCATAAGTTGCATGGTGGTGACCAAACTTGCAGAAACGTTTATTTCTGCTGAAAAACACGTTTTGACACTTTCTGTACACTGGGGTTAAGAGCTGAGTGTGTGGGCTCTTCTGAGCCTTGCAGTTACATAGGGATTCAGCTTTCTGAAAAAACGCGTTTATTTCGGGCTGAAAAACACGTTTTGAAAAGTGTGCTGTTACTGCCCCTTAAGTTGCATGGGGGTGACCAAACTTGCAGAAACATGTTTATTTCTGCTGAAAAACAAGTTTTGACACTTTCTGTACACTGGAGTTAAGAGCTGAGTGTGTGGGCTCTTCTGAGCCTTGCAGTTACATAGGGATTCAGCTGTCTGAAAAAACGCGTTCATTTGGGGCTGAAAAACACGTTTTGAAAAGTGTGCTGTTACTGCCCCTTAAGTTGCATGGGGTTGACCAAACTTGCAGAAACATGTTTATTTCTGCTGAAAAACACGTTTTGACACTTTCTGTACACTGGGGTTAAGAGCTGAGTGTGTGGGCTCTTCCGAGCCTTGCAGTTACATAGGGATTCAGCTGTCTGAAAAAACTCGTTCATTTCGGGCTGAAAAACACGTTTTGAAAAGTGTGCTGTTACTGCCCCATAAGTTGCATGTGGGTGACCAAACTTGCAGAAACATGTTTATTTCTGCTGAAAAACACGTTTTGACACTTTCTGTACACTGGGGTTAAGAGCTGAGTGTGTGGGCTCTTCTGAGCCTTGCAGTTACATAGGGATTCAGCTGTCTGAAAAAAAGCGTTTAGTTCGGGCTGAAAAACACGTTTTGAAAAGTGTGCTGTTACTGCCCCATAAGTTTCATGGGGGTGACCAAACCAGCAGAAACATTATTATTTCTGCTGAAAAACACGTTTTGACACTTTCTGTACACTGGGGTTATGAGCTGAGTGTGTGGGCTCTTCTGAGCCTTGCAGTTACATAGGGATTCAGCTGTCTGAAAAAAAGCGTTTATTTCCGGCTGAAAAACACGTTTTGAAAAGTGTGCTGTTACTGCCTCATAAGTTGCATGGGGGTGACCAAACTTGCAGAAACGTTTATTTCTGCTGAAAAACACGTTTTGACACTTTCTGTACACTGGGGTTAAGAGCTGAGTGTGTGGGCTCTTCCGAGCCTTGCAGTTACATAGGGATTCAGCTGTCTTAAAAAAAGTGTTTATTTTGGGCTGAATAACACGTTTTGAAAAGTGTGCTGTTACTGCCCCATAAGTTGCATGGGGGTGACCAAACTTGCAGAAACATGTTTATTTCTGCTGAAAAACACGTTTTGACACTTTCTGTACACTGGGGTTAAGAGCTGAGTGTGTTGGCTCTTCTGAGCCTTGCAGTTACATAGGGATTCAGCTTTCTGAAAAAATGTGTTTATTTCGGGCTGAAAAACACGTTTTGAAAAGTGTGCTGTTACTGCCCCATAAGTTTCATGGGGGTGACCAAACTAGCAGAAACATGTTTATTTCTGCTGAAAAACACGTTTTGACACTTTCTGTACACTGGGGTTAAGAGCTGAGTGTGTGGGCTCTTCTGAGCCTTGCAGTTACATAGGGATTCAGCTGTCTGAAAAAAAGCGTTTATTTCGGGCTGAAAAACACGTTTTGAAAAGTGTGCTGTTACTGCCTCATAAGTTGCATGGGGGTGACCAAACTTGCAGAAACATGTTTATTTCTGCTGAAAAACACGTTTTGACACTTTCTGTACACTGGGGTTAAGAGCTGAGTGTGTGGGCTCTTCTGAGCCTTGCAGTTACATAGGGATTCAGCTTTCTGAAAAAACGCGTTTATTTCGGGCTGTAAAACACGTTTTGAAAAGTGTGCTGTTACTGCCCCAAAGTTGCATAGGGGTGACCAAACTTGCAGAAACATGTTTATTTCTGCTGAAAAACACGTTTTGACACTTTCTGTACACTGGGGTTAAGAGCTGAGTGTGTGGGCTCTTCTGAGCCTTGCAGTTACATAGGGATTCAGCTTTCTGAAAAAACACGTTTATTTCGGGCTGAAAAACACGTTTTGAAAAGTGTGCTTTTACTGCCCCATAAGTTGCATGGGGGTGACCAAACTTGCAGAAACATGTTTATTTCTGCTGAAAAACAAGTTTTGACACTTTCTGTACACTGGGGTTAAGAGCTGAGTGTGTGAGCTCTTCTGAGCCTTGCAGTTACATAGGGATTCAGCTGTCTGAAAAAACGTGTTTATTTTGGGCTGAATAACACGATTTGAAAAGTGTGCTGTTACTGCCCCATAAGTTGCATGGTGGTGACCAAACTTGCAGAAACGTTTTTTTCTGCTGAAAAACACGTTTTGACACTTTCTGTACACTGGGGTTAAGAGCTGAGTGTGTGGGCTCTTCTGAGCCTTGCAGTTACATAGGGATTCAGCTTTCTGAAAAAACGCGTTTATTTCGGGCTGAAAAACACGTTTTGAAAAGTGTGCTGTTACTGCCCCTTAAGTTGCATGGGGGTGACCAAACTTGCAGAAACATGTTTATTTCTGCTGAAAAACAAGTTTTGACACTTTCTGTACACTGGAGTTAAGAGCTGAGTGTGTGGGCTCTTCTGAGCCTTGCAGTTACATAGGGATTCAGCTGTCTGAAAAAACGCGTTCATTTGGGGCTGAAAAACACGTTTTGAAAAGTGTGCTGTTACTGCCCCTTAAGTTGCATGGGGTTGACCAAACCAGCAGAAACATTATTATTTCTGCTGAAAAACACGTTTTGACACTTTCTGTACACTGGGGTTATGAGCTGAGTGTGTGGGCTCTTCTGAGCCTTGCAGTTACATAGGGATTCAGCTGTCTGAAAAAAAGCGTTTATTTCCGGCTGAAAAACACGTTTTGAAAAGTGTGCTGTTACTGCCTCATAAGTTGCATGGGGGTGACCAAACTTGCAGAAACATGTTTATTTCTGCTGAAAAACAAGTTTTGACACTTTCTGTACACTGGGGTTAAGAGCTGAGTGTGTGAGCTCTTCTGAGCCTTGCAGTTACATAGGGATTCAGCTGTCTGAAAAAACGTGTTTATTTTGGGCTGAATAACACGATTTGAAAAGTGTGCTGTTACTGCCCCATAAGTTGCATGGTGGTGACCAAACTTGCAGAAACGTTTATTTCTGCTGAAAAACACGTTTTGACACTTTCTGTACACTGGGGTTAAGAGCTGAGTGTGTGGGCTCTTCTGAGCCTTGCAGTTACATAGGGATTCAGCTTTCTGAAAAAACGCGTTTATTTCGGGCTGAAAAACACGTTTTGAAAAGTGTGCTGTTACTGCCCCTTAAGTTGCATGGGGGTGACCAAACTTGCAGAAACATGTTTATTTCTGCTGAAAAACACGTTTTGACACTTTCTGTACACTGGGGTTAAGAGCTGAGTGTGTGGGCTCTTCTGAGCCTTGCAGTTACATAGGGATTCAGCTGTCTGAAAAAAAGCGTTTAGTTCGGGCTGAAAAACACGTTTTGAAAAGTGTGCTGTTACTGCCCCATAAGTTTCATGGGGGTGACCAAACCAGCAGAAACATTATTATTTCTGCTGAAAAACACGTTTTGACACTTTCTGTACACTGGGGTTATGAGCTGAGTGTGTGGGCTCTTCTGAGCCTTGCAGTTACATAGGGATTCAGCTGTCTGAAAAAAAGCGTTTATTTCCGGCTGAAAAACACGTTTTGAAAAGTGTGCTGTTACTGCCTCATAAGTTGCATGGGGGTGACCAAACTTGCAGAAACGTTTATTTCTGCTGAAAAACACGTTTTGACACTTTCTGTACACTGGGGTTAAGAGCTGAGTGTGTGGGCTCTTCCGAGCCTTGCAGTTACATAGGGATTCAGCTGTCTTAAAAAAAGTGTTTATTTTGGGCTGAATAACACGTTTTGAAAAGTGTGCTGTTACTGCCCCATAAGTTGCATGGGGGTGACCAAACTTGCAGAAACATGTTTATTTCTGCTGAAAAACACGTTTTGACACTTTCTGTACACTGGGGTTAAGAGCTGAGTGTGTTGGCTCTTCTGAGCCTTGCAGTTACATAGGGATTCAGCTTTCTGAAAAAATGTGTTTATTTCGGGCTGAAAAACACGTTTTGAAAAGTGTGCTGTTACTGCCCCATAAGTTTCATGGGGGTGACCAAACTAGCAGAAACATGTTTATTTCTGCTGAAAAACACGTTTTGACACTTTCTGTACACTGGGGTTAAGAGCTGAGTGTGTGGGCTCTTCTGAGCCTTGCAGTTACATAGGGATTCAGCTGTCTGAAAAAAAGCGTTTATTTCGGGCTGAAAAACACGTTTTGAAAAGTGTGCTGTTACTGCCTCATAAGTTGCATGGGGGTGACCAAACTTGCAGAAACATGTTTATTTCTGCTGAAAAACACGTTTTGACACTTTCTGTACACTGGGGTTAAGAGCTGAGTGTGTTGGCTCTTCTGAGCCTTGCAGTTACATAGGGATTCAGCTGTCTGAAAAAACTCGTTCATTTCGGGCTGAAAAACACGTTTTGAAAAGTGTGCTGTTACTGCCCCATAAGTTGCATGTGGGTGACCAAACTTGCAGAAACATGTTTATTTCTGCTGAAAAACACGTTTTGACACTTTCTGTACACTGGGGTTAAGAGCTGAGTGTGTGGGCTCTTCTGAGCCTTGCAGTTACATAGGGATTCAGCTGTCTGAAAAAAAGCGTTTAGTTCGGGCTGAAAAACACGTTTTGAAAAGTGTGCTGTTACTGCCCCATAAGTTTCATGGGGGTGACCAAACCAGCAGAAACATTATTATTTCTGCTGAAAAACACGTTTTGACACTTTCTGTACACTGGGGTTATGAGCTGAGTGTGTGGGCTCTTCTGAGCCTTGCAGTTACATAGGGATTCAGCTGTCTGAAAAAAAGCGTTTATTTCCGGCTGAAAAACACGTTTTGAAAAGTGTGCTGTTACTGCCTCATAAGTTGCATGGGGGTGACCAAACTTGCAGAAACGTTTATTTCTGCTGAAAAACACGTTTTGACACTTTCTGTACACTGGGGTTAAGAGCTGAGTGTGTTGGCTCTTCTGAGCCTTGCAGTTACATAGGGATTCAGCTTTCTGAAAAAATGTGTTTATTTCGGGCTGAAAAACACGTTTTGAAAAGTGTGCTGTTACTGCCCCATAAGTTTCATGGGGGTGACCAAACTAGCAGAAACATGTTTATTTCTGCTGAAAAACACGTTTTGACACTTTCTGTACACTGGGGTTAAGAGCTGAGTGTGTGGGCTCTTCTGAGCCTTGCAGTTACATAGGGATTCAGCTGTCTGAAAAAAAGCGTTTATTTCGGGCTGAAAAACACGTTTTGAAAAGTGTGCTGTTACTGCCTCATAAGTTGCATGGGGGTGACCAAACTTGCAGAAACATGTTTATTTCTGCTGAAAAACAAGTTTTGACACTTTCTGTACACTGGAGTTAAGAGCTGAGTGTGTGGGCTCTTCTGAGCCTTGCAGTTACATAGGGATTCAGCTGTCTGAAAAAACGCGTTCATTTGGGGCTGAAAAACACGTTTTGAAAAGTGTGCTGTTACTGCCCCTTAAGTTGCATGGGGTTGACCAAACTTGCAGAAACATGTTTATTTCTGCTGAAAAACACGTTTTGACACTTTCTGTACACTGGGGTTAAGAGCTGAGTGTGTGGGCTCTTCCGAGCCTTGCAGTTACATAGGGATTCAGCTGTCTGAAAAAACTCGTTCATTTCGGGCTGAAAAACACGTTTTGAAAAGTGTGCTGTTACTGCCCCATAAGTTGCATGTGGGTGACCAAACTTGCAGAAACATGTTTATTTCTGCTGAAAAACACGTTTTGACACTTTCTGTACACTGGGGTTAAGAGCTGAGTGTGTGGGCTCTTCTGAGCCTTGCAGTTACATAGGGATTCAGCTGTCTGAAAAAAAGCGTTTAGTTCGGGCTGAAAAACACGTTTTGAAAAGTGTGCTGTTACTGCCCCATAAGTTTCATGGGGGTGACCAAACCAGCAGAAACATTATTATTTCTGCTGAAAAACACGTTTTGACACTTTCTGTACACTGGGGTTATGAGCTGAGTGTGTGGGCTCTTCTGAGCCTTGCAGTTACATAGGGATTCAGCTGTCTGAAAAAAGCGTTTATTTCCGGCTGAAAAACACGTTTTGAAAAGTGTGCTGTTACTGCCTCATAAGTTGCATGGGGGTGACCAAACTTGCAGAAACGTTTATTTCTGCTGAAAAACACGTTTTGACACTTTCTGTACACTGGGGTTAAGAGCTGAGTGTGTTGGCTCTTCTGAGCCTTGCAGTTACATAGGGATTCAGCTTTCTGAAAAAATGTGTTTATTTCGGGCTGAAAAACACGTTTTGAAAAGTGTGCTGTTACTGCCCCATAAGTTTCATGGGGGTGACCAAACTAGCAGAAACATGTTTATTTCTGCTGAAAAACACGTTTTGACACTTTCTGTACACTGGGGTTAAGAGCTGAGTGTGTGGGCTCTTCTGAGCCTTGCAGTTACATAGGGATTCAGCTGTCTGAAAAAAAGCGTTTATTTCGGGCTGAAAAACACGTTTTGAAAAGTGTGCTGTTACTGCCTCATAAGTTGCATGGGGGTGACCAAACTTGCAGAAACATGTTTATTTCTGCTGAAAAACACGTTTTGACACTTTCTGTACACTGGGGTTAAGAGCTGAGTGTGTTGGCTCTTCTGAGCCTTGCAGTTACATAGGGATTCAGCTTTCTGAAAAAACGCGTTTATTTCGGGCTGTAAAACACGTTTTGAAAAGTGTGCTGTTACTGCCCCAAAGTTGCATAGGGGTGACCAAACTTGCAGAAACATGTTTATTTCTGCTGAAAAACACGTTTTGACACTTTCTGTACACTGGGGTTAAGAGCTGAGTGTGTGGGCTCTTCTGAGCCTTGCAGTTACATAGGGATTCAGCTTTCTGAAAAAACACGTTTATTTCGGGCTGAAAAACACGTTTTGAAAAGTGTGCTTTTACTGCCCCATAAGTTGCATGGGGGTGACCAAACTTGCAGAAACATGTTTATTTCTGCTGAAAAACAAGTTTTGACACTTTCTGTACACTGGGGTTAAGAGCTGAGTGTGTGAGCTCTTCTGAGCCTTGCAGTTACATAGGGATTCAGCTGTCTGAAAAAACGTGTTTATTTTGGGCTGAATAACACGATTTGAAAAGTGTGCTGTTACTGCCCCATAAGTTGCATGGTGGTGACCAAACTTGCAGAAACGTTTATTTCTGCTGAAAAACACGTTTTGACACTTTCTGTACACTGGGGTTAAGAGCTGAGTGTGTGGGCTCTTCTGAGCCTTGCAGTTACATAGGGATTCAGCTTTCTGAAAAAACGCGTTTATTTCGGGCTGAAAAACACGTTTTGAAAAGTGTGCTGTTACTGCCCCTTAAGTTGCATGGGGGTGACCAAACTTGCAGAAACATGTTTATTTCTGCTGAAAAACAAGTTTTGACACTTTCTGTACACTGGAGTTAAGAGCTGAGTGTGTGGGCTCTTCTGAGCCTTGCAGTTACATAGGGATTCAGCTGTCTGAAAAAACGCATTCATTTGGGGCTGAAAAACACGTTTTGAAAAGTGTGCTGTTACTGCCCCTTAAGTTGCATGGGGTTGACCAAACTTGCAGAAACATGTTTATTTCTGCTGAAAAACACGTTTTGACACTTTCTGTACACTTGGGTTAAGAGCTGAGTGTGTGGGCTCTTCTGAGCCTTGCAGTTACATAGGGATTCAGCTGTCTGAAAAAAAGCGTTTAGTTCGGGCTGAAAAACACGTTTTGAAAAGTGTGCTGTTACTGCCCCATAAGTTTCATGGGGGTGACCAAACCAGCAGAAACATTATTATTTCTGCTGAAAAACACGTTTTGACACTTTCTGTACACTGGGGTTATGAGCTGAGTGTGTGGGCTCTTCTGAGCCTTGCAGTTACATAGGGATTCAGCTGTCTGAAAAAAAGCGTTTATTTTTCCGGCTGAAAAACACGTTTTGAAAAGTGTGCTGTTACTGCCTCATAAGTTGCATGGGGGTGACCAAACTTGCAGAAACATGTTTATTTCTGCTGAAAAACAAGTTTTGACACTTTCTGTACACTGGGGTTAAGAGCTGAGTGTGTGAGCTCTTCTGAGCCTTGCAGTTACATAGGGATTCAGCTGTCTGAAAAAACGTGTTTATTTTGGGCTGAATAACACGATTTGAAAAGTGTGCTGTTACTGCCCCATAAGTTGCATGGTGGTGACCAAACTTGCAGAAACGTTTATTTCTGCTGAAAAACACGTTTTGACACTTTCTGTACACTGGGGTTAAGAGCTGAGTGTGTGGGCTCTTCTGAGCCTTGCAGTTACATAGGGATTCAGCTGTCTGAAAAAAAGCGTTTATTTCGGGCTGAAAAACACGTTTTGAAAAGTGTGCTGTTACTGCCTCATAAGTTGCATGGGGGTGACCAAACTTGCAGAAACATGTTTATTTCTGCTGAAAAACACGTTTTGACACTTTCTGTACACTGGGGTTAAGAGCTGAGTGTGTTGGCTCTTCTGAGCCTTGCAGTTACATAGGGATTCAGCTTTCTGAAAAAACGCGTTTATTTCGGGCTGTAAAACACGTTTTGAAAAGTGTGCTGTTACTGCCCCAAAGTTGCATAGGGGTGACCAAACTTGCAGAAACATGTTTATTTCTGCTGAAAAACACGTTTTGACACTTTCTGTACACTGGGGTTAAGAGCTGAGTGTGTGGGCTCTTCTGAGCCTTGCAGTTACATAGGGATTCAGCTTTCTGAAAAAACACGTTTATTTCGGGCTGAAAAACACGTTTTGAAAAGTGTGCTTTTACTGCCCCATAAGTTGCATGGGGGTGACCAAACTTGCAGAAACATGTTTATTTCTGCTGAAAAACAAGTTTTGACACTTTCTGTACACTGGGGTTAAGAGCTGAGTGTGTGAGCTCTTCTGAGCCTTGCAGTTACATAGGGATTCAGCTGTCTGAAAAAACGTGTTTATTTTGGGCTGAATAACACGATTTGAAAAGTGTGCTGTTACTGCCCCATAAGTTGCATGGTGGTGACCAAACTTGCAGAAACGTTTATTTCTGCTGAAAAACACGTTTTGACACTTTCTGTACACTGGGGTTAAGAGCTGAGTGTGTGGGCTCTTCTGAGCCTTGCAGTTACATAGGGATTCAGCTTTCTGAAAAAACGCGTTTATTTCGGGCTGAAAAACACGTTTTGAAAAGTGTGCTGTTACTGCCCCTTAAGTTGCATGGGGGTGACCAAACTTGCAGAAACATGTTTATTTCTGCTGAAAAACAAGTTTTGACACTTTCTGTACACTGGAGTTAAGAGCTGAGTGTGTGGGCTCTTCTGAGCCTTGCAGTTACATAGGGATTCAGCTGTCTGAAAAAACGCGTTCATTTGGGGCTGAAAAACACGTTTTGAAAAGTGTGCTGTTACTGCCCCATAAGTTTCATGGGGGTGACCAAACCAGCAGAAACATTATTATTTCTGCTGAAAAACACGTTTTGACACTTTCTGTACACTGGGGTTATGAGCTGAGTGTGTGGGCTCTTCTGAGCCTTGCAGTTACATAGGGATTCAGCTGTCTGAAAAAAAGCGTTTATTTCCGGCTGAAAAACACGTTTTGAAAAGTGTGCTGTTACTGCCTCATAAGTTGCATGGGGGTGACCAAACTTGCAGAAACATGTTTATTTCTGCTGAAAAACAAGTTTTGACACTTTCTGTACACTGGGGTTAAGAGCTGAGTGTGTGAGCTCTTCTGAGCCTTGCAGTTACATAGGGATTCAGCTGTCTGAAAAAACGTGTTTATTTTGGGCTGAATAACACGATTTGAAAAGTGTGCTGTTACTGCCCCATAAGTTGCATGGTGGTGACCAAACTTGCAGAAACGTTTATTTCTGCTGAAAAACACGTTTTGACACTTTCTGTACACTGGGGTTAAGAGCTGAGTGTGTGGGCTCTTCTGAGCCTTGCAGTTACATAGGGATTCAGCTTTCTGAAAAAACGCGTTTATTTCGGGCTGAAAAACACGTTTTGAAAAGTGTGCTGTTACTGCCCCTTAAGTTGCATGGGGGTGACCAAACTTGCAGAAAATGTTTATTTCTGCTGAAAAACACGTTTTGACACTTTCTGTACACTGGGGTTAAGAGCTGAGTGTGTTGGCTCTTCTGAGCCTTGCAGTTACATAGGGATTCAGCTTTCTGAAAAAATGTGTTTATTTCGGGCTGAAAAACACGTTTTGAAAAGTGTGCTGTTACTGCCCCATAAGTTTCATGGGGGTGACCAAACTAGCAGAAACATGTTTATTTCTGCTGAAAAACACGTTTTGACACTTTCTGTACACTGGGGTTAAGAGCTGAGTGTGTGGGCTCTTCTGAGCCTTGCAGTTACATAGGGATTCAGCTGTCTGAAAAAAAGCGTTTATTTCGGGCTGAAAAACACGTTTTGAAAAGTGTGCTGTTACTGCCTCATAAGTTGCATGGGGGTGACCAAACTTGCAGAAACATGTTTATTTCTGCTGAAAAACACGTTTTGACACTTTCTGTACACTGGGGTTAAGAGCTGAGTGTGTTGGCTCTTCTGAGCCTTGCAGTTACATAGGGATTCAGCTTTCTGAAAAAACGCGTTTATTTCGGGCTGTAAAACACGTTTTGAAAAGTGTGCTGTTACTGCCCCAAAGTTGCATAGGGGTGACCAAACTTGCAGAAACATGTTTATTTCTGCTGAAAAACACGTTTTGACACTTTCTGTACACTGGGGTTAAGAGCTGAGTGTGTGGGCTCTTCTGAGCCTTGCAGTTACATAGGGATTCAGCTTTCTGAAAAAACACGTTTATTTCGGGCTGAAAAACACGTTTTGACACTTTCTGTACACTGGGGTTATGAGCTGAGTGTGTGGGCTCTTCTGAGCCTTGCAGTTACATAGGGATTCAGCTGTCTGAAAAAAAGCGTTTATTTCCGGCTGAAAAACACGTTTTGAAAAGTGTGCTGTTACTGCCTCATAAGTTGCATGGGGGTGACCAAACTTGCAGAAACGTTTATTTCTGCTGAAAAACACGTTTTGACACTTTCTGTACACTGGGGTTAAGAGCTGAGTGTGTGGGCTCTTCCGAGCCTTGCAGTTACATAGGGATTCAGCTGTCTTAAAAAAAGTGTTTATTTTGGGCTGAATAACACGTTTTGAAAAGTGTGCTGTTACTGCCCCATAAGTTGCATGGGGGTGACCAAACTTGCAGAAACATGTTTATTTCTGCTGAAAAACACGTTTTGACACTTTCTGTACACTGGGGTTAAGAGCTGAGTGTGTTGGCTCTTCTGAGTCTTGCAGTTACATAGGGATTCAGCTTTCTGAAAAAATGTGTTTATTTCGGGCTGAAAAACACGTTTTGAAAAGTGTGCTGTTACTGCCCCATAAGTTTCATGGGGGTGACCAAACTAGCAGAAACATGTTTATTTCTGCTGAAAAACACGTTTTGACACTTTCTGTACACTGGGGTTAAGAGCTGAGTGTGTGGGCTCTTCTGAGCCTTGCAGTTACATAGGGATTCAGCTGTCTGAAAAAAAGCGTTTATTTCGGGCTGAAAAACACGTTTTGAAAAGTGTGCTGTTACTGCCTCATAAGTTGCATGGGGGTGACCAAACTTGCAGAAACATGTTTATTTCTGCTGAAAAACACGTTTTGACACTTTCTGTACACTGGGGTTAAGAGCTGAGTGTGTGGGCTCTTCTGAGCCTTGCAGTTACATAGGGATTCAGCTTTCTGAAAAAACGCGTTTATTTCGGGCTGTAAAACACGTTTTGAAAAGTGTGCTGTTACTGCCCCAAAGTTGCATAGGGGTGACCAAACTTGCAGAAACATGTTTATTTCTGCTGAAAAACACGTTTTGACACTTTCTGTACACTGGGGTTAAGAGCTGAGTGTGTGGGCTCTTCTGAGCCTTGCAGTTACATAGGGATTCAGCTTTCTGAAAAAACACGTTTATTTCGGGCTGAAAAACACGTTTTGAAAAGTGTGCTTTTACTGCCCCATAAGTTGCATGGGGGTGACCAAACTTGCAGAAACATGTTTATTTCTGCTGAAAAACAAGTTTTGACACTTTCTGTACACTGGGGTTAAGAGCTGAGTGTGTGAGCTCTTCTGAGCCTTGCAGTTACATAGGGATTCAGCTGTCTGAAAAAACGTGTTTATTTTGGGCTGAATAACACGATTTGAAAAGTGTGCTGTTACTGCCCCATAAGTTGCATGGTGGTGACCAAACTTGCAGAAACGTTTATTTCTGCTGAAAAACACGTTTTGACACTTTCTGTACACTGGGGTTAAGAGCTGAGTGTGTGGGCTCTTCTGAGCCTTGCAGTTACATAGGGATTCAGCTTTCTGAAAAAACGCGTTTATTTCGGGCTGAAAAACACGTTTTGAAAAGTGTGCTGTTACTGCCCCTTAAGTTGCATGGGGGTGACCAAACTTGCAGAAACATGTTTATTTCTGCTGAAAAACAAGTTTTGACACTTTCTGTACACTGGAGTTAAGAGCTGAGTGTGTGGGCTCTTCTGAGCCTTGCAGTTACATAGGGATTCAGCTGTCTGAAAAAACGCGTTCATTTGGGGCTGAAAAACACGTTTTGAAAAGTGTGCTGTTACTGCCCCTTAAGTTGCATGGGGTTGACCAAACTTGCAGAAACATGTTTATTTCTGCTGAAAAACACGTTTTGACACTTTCTGTACACTTGGGTTAAGAGCTGAGTGTGTGGGCTCTTCTGAGCCTTGCAGTTACATAGGGATTCAGCTGTCTGAAAAAAAGCGTTTAGTTCGGGCTGAAAAACACGTTTTGAAAAGTGTGCTGTTACTGCCCCATAAGTTTCATGGGGGTGACCAAACCAGCAGAAACATTATTATTTCTGCTGAAAAACACGTTTTTGACACTTTCTGTACACTGGGGTTATGAGCTGAGTGTGTGGGCTCTTCTGAGCCTTGCAGTTACATAGGGATTCAGCTGTCTGAAAAAAGCGTTTATTTCCGGCTGAAAAACACGTTTTGAAAAGTGTGCTGTTACTGCCTCATAAGTTGCATGGGGGTGACCAAACTTGCAGAAACGTTTATTTCTGCTGAAACACGTTTTGACACTTTCTGTACACTGGGGTTAAGAGCTGAGTGTGTTGGCTCTTCTGAGCCTTGCAGTTACATAGGGATTCAGCTGTCTGAAGGAACGGTTTATTTCCGGCTGAAAAACACGTTTTGAAAAGTGTGCTTTTACTGCCCCATAAGTTGCATGGGGGTGACCAAACTTGCAGAAACATGTTTATTTCTGCTGAAAAACAAGTTTTGACACTTTCTGTACACTGGGGTTAAGAGCTGAGTGTGTGAGCTCTTCTGAGCCTTGCAGTTACATAGGGATTCAGCTGTCTGAAAAAACGTGTTTATTTTGGGCTGAATAACACGATTTGAAAAGTGTGCTGTTACTGCCCCATAAGTTGCATGGTGGTGACCAAACTTGCAGAAACGTTTATTTCTGCTGAAAAACACGTTTTGACACTTTCTGTACACTGGGGTTAAGAGCTGAGTGTGTGGGCTCTTCTGAGCCTTGCAGTTACATTAGGGATTCAGCTTTCTGAAAAAACGCGTTTATTTCGGGCTGAAAAACACGTTTTGAAAAGTGTGCTGTTACTGCCCCTTAAGTTGCATGGGGGTGACCAAACTTGCAGAAACATGTTTATTTCTGCTGAAAAACAAGTTTTGACACTTTCTGTACACTGGAGTTAAGAGCTGAGTGTGTGGGCTCTTCTGAGCCTTGCAGTTACATAGGGATTCAGCTGTCTGAAAAAACGCGTTCATTTGGGGCTGAAAAACACGTTTTGAAAAGTGTGCTGTTACTGCCCCTTAAGTTGCATGGGGTTGACCAAACTTGCAGAAACATGTTTATTTCTGCTGAAAAACACGTTTTGACACTTTCTGTACACTGGGGTTAAGAGCTGAGTGTGTGGGCTCTTCCGAGCCTTGCAGTTACATAGGGATTCAGCTGTCTGAAAAAACTCGTTCATTTCGGGCTGAAAAACACGTTTTGAAAAGTGTGCTGTTACTGCCCCATAAGTTGCATGTGGGTGACCAAACTTGCAGAAACATGTTTATTTCTGCTGAAAAACACGTTTTGACACTTTCTGTACACTGGGGTTAAGAGCTGAGTGTGTGGGCTCTTCTGAGCATTGCAGTTACATAGGGATTCAGCTGTCTGAAAAAAAGCGTTTAGTTCGGGCTGAAAAACACGTTTTGAAAAGTGTGCTGTTACTGCCCCATAAGTTTCATGGGGGTGACCAAACCAGCAGAAACATTATTTATTTCTGCTGAAAAACACGTTTTGACACTTTCTGTACACTGGGGTTATGAGCTGAGTGTGTGGGGCTCTTCTGAGCCTTGCAGTTACATAGGGATTCAGCTGTCTGAAAAAAAGCGTTTATTTCCGGCTGAAAAACACGTTTTGAAAAGTGTGCTGTTACTGCCTCATAAGTTGCATGGGGGTGACCAAACTTGCAGAAACGTTTATTTCTGCTGAAAAACACGTTTTGACACTTTCTGTACACTGGGGTTAAGAGCTGAGTGTGTTGGCTCTTCTGAGCCTTGCAGTTACATAGGGATTCAGCTGTCCTGAAGGAACGCGTTTATTTCCGGCTGAAAAACACGTTTTGAAAAGTGTGCTGTTACTGCCCCAAAGTTGCATAGGGGTGACCAAACTTGCAGAAACATGTTTATTTCTGCTGAAAAACACGTTTTGACACTTTCTGTACACTGGGGTTAAGAGCTGAGTGTGTGGGCTCTTCTGAGCCTTGCAGTTACATAGGGATTCAGCTTTCTGAAAAAACACGTTTATTTCGGGCTGAAAAACACGTTTTGAAAAGTGTGCTTTTACTGCCCCATAAGTTGCATGGGGGTGACCAAACTTGCAGAAACGTTTATTTCTGCTGAAAAACAAGTTTTGACACTTTCTGTACACTGGGGTTAAGAGCTGAGTGTGTGAGCTCTTCTGAGCCTTGCAGTTACATAGGGATTCAGCTGTCTGAAAAAACGTGTTTATTTTGGGCTGAATAACACGATTTGAAAAGTGTGCTGTTACTGCCCCATAAGTTGCATGTGGTGACCAAACTTGCAGAAACGTTTATTTCTGCTGAAAAACACGTTTTGATACTTTCTGTACACTGGGGTTAAGAGCTGAGTGTGTGGGCTCTTCTGAGCCTTGCAGTTACATAGGGATTCAGCTTTCTGAAAAAACGCGTTTATTTCGGGGCTGAAAAACACGTTTTGAAAAGTGTGCTGTTACTGCCCCTTAAGTTGCATGGGGGTGACCAAACTTGCAGAAACATGTTTATTTCTGCTGAAAAACAAGTTTTGACACTTTCTGTACACTGGAGTTAAGAGCTGAGTGTGTGGGCTCTTCTGAGCCTTGCAGTTACATAGGGATTCAGCTGTCTGAAAAAACGCGTTCATTTGGGGCTGAAAAACACGTTTGAAAAGTGTGCTGTTACTGCCCCTTAAGTTGCATGGGGGTTGACCAAACTTGCAGAAACATGTTTATTTCTGCTGAAAAACACGTTTTGACACTTTCTGTACACTGGGGTTAAGAGCTGAGTGTGTGGGCTCTTCCGAGCCTTGCAGTTACATAGGGATTCAGCTGTCTGAAAAAACTCGTTCATTTCGGGCTGAAAAACACGTTTTTGAAAAGTGTGCTGTTACTGCCCCATAAGTTGCATGTGGGTGACCAAACTTGCAGAAACATTATTATTTCTGCTGAAAAACACGTTTTGACACTTTCTGTACACTGGGGTTATGAGCTGAGTGTGTGGGCTCTTCTGAGCCTTGCAGTTACATAGGGATTCAGCTGTCTGAAAAAAAGCGTTTATTTCCGGCTGAAAAACACGTTTTGAAAAGTGTGCTGTTACTGCCTCATAAGTTGCATGGGGGTGACCAAACTTGCAGAAACGTTTATTTCTGCTGAAAAACACGTTTTGACACTTTCTGTACACTGGGGTTAAGAGCTGAGTGTGTTGGCTCTTCTGAGCCTTGCAGTTACATAGGGATTCAGCTGTCTGAAGGAACGCGTTTATTTCCGGGCTGAAAAACACGTTTTGAAAAGTGTGCTGTTACTGCCCCTTAAGTTGCATGGGGGTGACCAAACTAGCAGAAACATGTTTATTTCTGCTGAAAAACACGTTTTGACACTTTCTGTACACTGGGGTTAAGAGCTGAGTGTGTGGGCTCTTCTGAGCCTTGCAGTTACATAGGGATTCAGCTGTCTGAAAAAAACGCGTTCATTTGGGGCTGAAAAACACGTTTTGAAAAGTGTGCTGTTACTGCCCCTTAAGTTGCATGGGGTTGACCAAACTTGCAGAAACATGTTTATTTCTGCTGAAAAACACGTTTTGACACTTTCTGTACACTTGGGTTAAGAGCTGAGTGTGTGGGCTCTTCTGAGCCTTGCAGTTACATAGGGATTCAGCTGTCTGAAAAAAAGCGTTTAGTTCGGGCTGAAAAACACGTTTTGAAAAGTGTGCTGTTACTGCCCCATAAGTTTCATGGGGGTGACCAAAACCAGCAGAAACATTATTATTTCTGCTGAAAAACACGTTTTGACACTTTCTGTACACTGGGGTTATGAGCTGAGTGTGTGGGCTCTTCTGAGCCTTGCAGTTACATAGGGATTCAGCTGTCTGAAAAAAAGCGTTTATTTCCGGCTGAAAAACACGTTTTGAAAAGTGTGCTGTTACTGCCTCATAAGTTGCATGGGGGTGACCAAACTTGCAGAAACGTTTATTTCTGCTGAAAAACACGTTTTGACACTTTCTGTACACTGGGGTTAAGAGCTGAGTGTGTTGGCTCTTCTGAGCCTTGCAGTTACATAGGGATTCAGCTGTCTGAAGGAACGCGTTTATTTCCGGCTGAAAAACACGTTTTGAAAAGTGTGCTTTTACTGCCCCATAAGTTGCATGGGGGTGACCAAACTTGCAGAAACATGTTTATTTCTGCTGAAAAACAAGTTTTGACACTTTCTGTACACTGGGGTTAAGAGCTGAGTGTGTGAGCTCTTCTGAGCCTTGGCAGTTACATAGGGATTCAGCTGTCTGAAAAAACGCGTTCATTTGGGGCTGAAAAACACGTTTTGAAAAGTGTGCTGTTACTGCCCCTTAAGTTGCATGGGGTTGACCAAACTTGCAGAAACATGTTTATTTCTGCTGAAAAACACGTTTTGACACTTTCTGTACACTGGGGTTAAGAGCTGAGTGTGTGGGCTCTTCCGAGCTTTGCAGTTACATAGGGATTCAGCTGTTCTGAAAAAACTCGTTCATTTCGGGCTGAAAAACACGTTTGAAAAGTGTGCTGTTACTGCCCCATAAGTTGCATGTGGGTGACCAAACTTGCAGAAACATTATTATTTCTGCTGAAAAACACGTTTTGACACTTTCTGTACACTGGGGTTATGAGCTGAGTGTGTGGGCTCTTCTGAGCCTTGCAGTTACATAGGGATTCAGCTGTCTGAAAAAAAGCGTTTATTTCCGGCTGAAAAACACGTTTTGAAAAGTGTGCTGTTACTGCCTCATAAGTTGCATGGGGGTGACCAAACTTGCAGAAACGTTTATTTCTGCTGAAAAACACGTTTTGACACTTTCTGTACACTGGGGTTAAGAGCTGAGTGTGTTGGCTCTTCTGAGCCTTGCAGTTACATAGGGATTCAGCTGTCTGAAGGAAACGCGTTTATTTCCGGCTGAAAAACACGTTTTGAAAAGTGTGCTGTTACTGCCCCTTAAGTTGCATGGGGGTGACCAAACTAGCAGAAACATGTTTATTTCTGCTGAAAAACAACGTTTTGACACTTTCTGTACACTGGGGTTAAGAGCTGAGTGTGTGGGCTCTTCTGAGCCTTGCAGTTACATAGGGATTCCAGCTGTCTGAAAAAACGCGTTCATTTGGGGCTGAAAAACACGTTTTGAAAAGTGTGCTGTTACTGCCCCTTAAGTTGCATGGGGTTGACCAAACTTGCAGAAACATGTTTATTTCTGCTGAAAAACACGTTTTGACACTTTCTGTACACTTGGGTTAAGAGCTGAGTGTGTGGGCTCTTCTGAGCCTTGCAGTTACATAGGGATTCAGCTGTCTGAAAAAAAGCGTTTAGTTCGGGCTGAAAAACACGTTTTGAAAAGTGTGCTGTTACTGCCCCATAAGTTTCATGGGGGTGACCAAACCAGCAGAAACATTATTATTTCTGCTGAAAAACACGTTTTGACACTTTCTGTACACTGGGGTTATGAGCTGAGTGTGTGGGCTCTTCTGAGCCTTGCAGTTACATAGGGATTCAGCTGTCTGAAAAAAAGCGTTTATTTCCGGCTGAAAAACACGTTTTGAAAAGTGTGCTGTTACTGCCTCATAAGTTGCATGGGGGTGACCAAACTTGCAGAAACGTTTATTTCTGCTGAAAAACACGTTTTGACACTTTCTGTACACTGGGGTTAAGAGCTGAGTGTGTTGGCTCTTCTGAGCCTTGCAGTTACATAGGGATTCAGCTGTCTGAAGGAACGCGTTTATTTCCGGCTGAAAAACACGTTTTGAAAAGTGTGGCTTTTACTGCCCCATAAGTTGCATGGGGGTGACCAAACTTGCAGAAACATGTTTATTTCTGCTGAAAAACAAGTTTTGACACTTTCTGTACACTGGGGTTAAGAGCTGAGTGTGTGAGCTCTTCTGAGCCTTGCAGTTACATAGGGATTCAGCTGTCTGAAAAAACGTGTTTATTTTGGGCTGAATAACACGATTTGAAAAGTGTGCTGTTACTGCCCCATAAGTTGCATGGTGGTGACCAAACTTGCAGAAACGTTTATTTCTGCTGAAAAACACGTTTTGACACTTTCTGTACACTGGGGTTAAGAGCTGAGTGTGTGGGCTCTTCTGAGCCTTGCAGTTACATAGGGATTCAGCTTTCTGAAAAAACGCGTTTATTTCGGGCTGAAAAACACGTTTTGAAAAGTGTGCTGTTACTGCCCCTTAAGTTGCATGGGGGTGACCAAACTTGCAGAAACATGTTTATTTCTGCTGAAAAACAAGTTTTGACACTTTCTGTACACTGGAGTTAAGAGCTGAGTGTGTGGGCTCTTCTGAGCCTTGCAGTTACATAGGGATTCAGCTGTCTGAAAAAACGCGTTCATTTGGGGCTGAAAAACACGTTTTGAAAAGTGTGCTGTTACTGCCCCTTAAGTTGCATGGGGTTGACCAAACTTGCAGAAACATGTTTATTTCTGCTGAAAAACACGTTTTGACACTTTCTGTACACTGGGGTTAAGAGCTGAGTGTGTGGGCTCTTCCGAGCCTTGCAGTTACATAGGGATTCAGCTGTCTGAAAAAACTCGTTCATTTCGGGCTGAAAAACACGTTTTGAAAAGTGTGCTGTTACTGCCCCATAAGTTGCATGTGGGTGACCAAACTTGCAGAAACATGTTTATTTCTGCTGAAAAACACGTTTTGACACTTTCTGTACACTGGGGTTAAGAGCTGAGTGTGTGGGCTCTTCTGAGCATTGCAGTTACATAGGGATTCAGCTGTCTGAAAAAAAGCGTTTAGTTCGGGCTGAAAAACACGTTTTGAAAAGTGTGCTGTTACTGCCCCATAAGTTTCATGGGGGTGACCAAACCAGCAGAAACATTATTATTTCTGCTGAAAAACACGTTTTGACACTTTCTGTACACTGGGGTTATGAGCTGAGTGTGTGGGCTCTTCTGAGCCTTGCAGTTACATAGGGATTCAGCTGTCTGAAAAAAAGCGTTTATTTCCGGCTGAAAAACACGTTTTGAAAAGTGTGCTGTTACTGCCTCATAAGTTGCATGGGGGTGACCAAACTTGCAGAAACGTTTATTTCTGCTGAAAAACACGTTTTGACACTTTCTGTACACTGGGGTTAAGAGCTGAGTGTGTTGGCTCTTCTGAGCCTTGCAGTTACATAGGGATTCAGCTGTCTGAAGGAACGCGTTTATTTCCGGCTGAAAAACACGTTTTGAAAAGTGTGCTGTTACTGCCCCAAAGTTGCATAGGGGTGACCAAACTTGCAGAAACATGTTTATTTCTGCTGAAAAACACGTTTTGACACTTTCTGTACACTGGGGTTAAGAGCTGAGTGTGTGGGCTCTTCTGAGCCTTGCAGTTACATAGGGATTCAGCTTTCTGAAAAAACACGTTTATTTCGGGCTGAAAAACACGTTTTGAAAAGTGTGCTTTTACTGCCCCATAAGTTGCATGGGGGTGACCAAACTTGCAGAAACATGTTTATTTCTGCTGAAAAACAAGTTTTGACACTTTCTGTACACTGGGGTTAAGAGCTGAGTGTGTGAGCTCTTCTGAGCCTTGCAGTTACATAGGGATTCAGCTGTCTGAAAAAACGTGTTTATTTTGGGCTGAATAACACGATTTGAAAAGTGTGCTGTTACTGCCCCATAAGTTGCATGGTGGTGACCAAACTTGCAGAAACGTTTATTTCTGCTGAAAAACACGTTTTGATACTTTCTGTACACTGGGGTTAAGAGCTGAGTGTGTGGGCTCTTCTGAGCCTTGCAGTTACATAGGGATTCAGCTTTCTGAAAAAACGCGTTTATTTCGGGCTGAAAAACACGTTTTGAAAAGTGTGCTGTTACTGCCCCTTAAGTTGCATGGGGGTGACCAAACTTGCAGAAACATGTTTATTTCTGCTGAAAAACAAGTTTTGACACTTTCTGTACACTGGAGTTAAGAGCTGAGTGTGTGGGCTCTTCTGAGCCTTGCAGTTACATAGGGATTCAGCTGTCTGAAAAAACGCGTTCATTTGGGGCTGAAAAACACGTTTTGAAAAGTGTGCTGTTACTGCCCCTTAAGTTGCATGGGGTTGACCAAACTTGCAGAAACATGTTTATTTCTGCTGAAAAACACGTTTTGACACTTTCTGTACACTGGGGTTAAGAGCTGAGTGTGTGGGCTCTTCCGAGCCTTGCAGTTACATAGGGATTCAGCTGTCTGAAAAAACTCGTTCATTTCGGGCTGAAAAACACGTTTTGAAAAGTGTGCTGTTACTGCCCCATAAGTTGCATGTGGGTGACCAAACTTGCAGAAACATTATTATTTCTGCTGAAAAACACGTTTTGACACTTTCTGTACACTGGGGTTATGAGCTGAGTGTGTGGGCTCTTCTGAGCCTTGCAGTTACATAGGGATTCAGCTGTCTGAAGGAACGCGTTTATTTCCGGCTGAAAAACACGTTTTGAAAAGTGTGCTGTTACTGCCCCTTAAGTTGCATGGGGGTGACCAAACTAGCAGAAACATGTTTATTTCTGCTGAAAAACACGTTTTGACACTTTCTGTACACTGGGGTTAAGAGCTGAGTGTGTGGGCTCTTCTGAGCCTTGCAGTTACATAGGGATTCAGCTGTCTGAAAAAAAGCGTTTATTTCGGGCTGAAAAACACGTTTTGAAAAGTGTGCTGTTACTGCCTCATAAGTTGCATGGGGGTGACCAAACTTGTAGAAACATGTTTATTTCTGCTGAAAAACACGTTTTGACACTTTCTGTACACTGGGGTTAAGAGCTGAGTGTGTGGGCTCTTCCGAGCCTTGCAGTTACATAGGGATTCAGCTGTCTGAAAAAACGCGTTCATTTCGGGCTGAAAAACACGTTTTGAAAAGTGTGCTTTTACTGCCCCATAAGTTGCATGGTGGTGATCAAACTTGCAGAAACGTTTTTTTCTGCTGAAAAACACGTTTTGACACTTTCTGTACACTGGGGTTAAGAGCTGAGTGTGTTGGCTCTTCTGAGCCTTGCAGTTACATAGGGATTCAGCTGTCTGAAAAAAAGCGTTTATTTCCGGCTGAAAAACACGTTTTGAAAAGTGTGCTGTTACTGCCTCATAAGTTGCATGGGGGTGACCAAACCAGCAGAAACATTATTATTTCTGCTGAAAAACATGTTTTGACACTTTCTGTACACTGGGGTTAAGAGCTGAGTGTGTGGGCTCTTCTGAGCCTTGCAGTTACATAGGGATTCAGCTGTCTGAAAAAAAGCGTTTATTTCCGGCTGAAAAACACGTTTTGAAAAGTGTGCTGTTACTGCCTCATAAGTTGCATGGGGGTGACCAAACTTGCAGAAACGTTTATTTCTGCTGAAAAACATGTTTTGACACTTTCTGTACACTGGGGTTAAGAGCTGAGTGTGTTGGCTCTTCTGAGCCTTGCAGTTACATAGGGATTCAGCTGTCTGAAAAAACGCGTTTATTTCGGGCTAAAAAACACGTTTTGAAAAGTGTGCTGTTACTGCCCCTTAAGTTGCATGGGGGTGACCAAACTTGCAGAAACATGTTTATTTCTGCTGAAAAACAAGTTTTGACACTTTCTGTACACTGGAGTTAAGAGCTGAGTGTGTGGGCTCTTCTGAGCCTTGCAGTTACATAGGGATTCAGCTGTCTGAAAAAACGCGTTCATTTGGGGCTGAAAAACACGTTTTGAAAAGTGTGCTGTTACTGCCCCATAAGTTGCATGGGGGTGACCAAACTTGCAGAAACATGTTTATTTCTGCTGAAAAACACGTTTTGACACTTTCTGTACACTGGGGTTAAGAGCTGAGTGTGTTGGCTCTTCTGAGCCTTGCAGTTACATAGGGATTCAGCTTTCTGAAAAAATGTGTTTATTTCGGGCTGAAAAACACGTTTTGAAAAGTGTGCTGTTACTGCCCCATAAGTTTCATGGGGGTGACCAAACTAGCAGAAACATGTTTATTTCTGCTGAAAAACACGTTTTGACACTTTCTGTACACTGGGGTTAAGAGCTGAGTGTGTGGGCTCTTCTGAGCCTTGCAGTTACATAGGGATTCAGCTGTCTGAAAAAAAGCGTTTATTTCGGGCTGAAAAACACGTTTTGAAAAGTGTGCTGTTACTGCCTCATAAGTTGCATGGGGGTGACCAAACTTGCAGAAACATGTTTATTTCTGCTGAAAAACACGTTTTGACACTTTCTGTACACTGGGGTTAAGAGCTGAGTGTGTGGGCTCTTCTGAGCCTTGCAGTTACATAGGGATTCAGCTTTCTGAAAAAACGCGTTTATTTCGGGCTGTAAAACACGTTTTGAAAAGTGTGCTGTTACTGCCCCAAAGTTGCATAGGGGTGACCAAACTTGCAGAAACATGTTTATTTCTGCTGAAAAACACGTTTTGACACTTTCTGTACACTGGGGTTAAGAGCTGAGTGTGTGGGCTCTTCTGAGCCTTGCAGTTACATAGGGATTCAGCTTTCTGAAAAAACACGTTTATTTCGGGCTGAAAAACACGTTTTGAAAAGTGTGCTTTTACTGCCCCATAAGTTGCATGGGGGTGACCAAACTTGCAGAAACATGTTTATTTCTGCTGAAAAACAAGTTTTGACACTTTCTGTACACTGGGGTTAAGAGCTGAGTGTGTGAGCTCTTCTGAGCCTTGCAGTTACATAGGGATTCAGCTGTCTGAAAAAACGTGTTTATTTTGGGCTGAATAACACGATTTGAAAAGTGTGCTGTTACTGCCCCATAAGTTGCATGGTGGTGACCAAACTTGCAGAAACGTTTATTTCTGCTGAAAAACACGTTTTGACACTTTCTGTACACTGGGGTTAAGAGCTGAGTGTGTGGGCTCTTCTGAGCCTTGCAGTTACATAGGGATTCAGCTTTCTGAAAAAACGCGTTTATTTCGGGCTGAAAAACACGTTTTGAAAAGTGTGCTGTTACTGCCCCTTAAGTTGCATGGGGGTGACCAAACTTGCAGAAACATGTTTATTTCTGCTGAAAAACAAGTTTTGACACTTTCTGTACACTGGAGTTAAGAGCTGAGTGTGTGGGCTCTTCTGAGCCTTGCAGTTACATAGGGATTCAGCTGTCTGAAAAAACGCGTTCATTTGGGGCTGAAAAACACGTTTTGAAAAGTGTGCTGTTACTGCCCCTTAAGTTGCATGGGGTTGACCAAACTTGCAGAAACATGTTTATTTCTGCTGAAAAACACGTTTTGACACTTTCTGTACACTGGGGTTAAGAGCTGAGTGTGTGGGCTCTTCCGAGCCTTGCAGTTACATAGGGATTCAGCTGTCTGAAAAAACTCGTTCATTTCGGGCTGAAAAACACGTTTTGAAAAGTGTGCTGTTACTGCCCCATAAGTTGCATGTGGGTGACCAAACTTGCAGAAACATGTTTATTTCTGCTGAAAAACACGTTTTGACACTTTCTGTACACTGGGGTTAAGAGCTGAGTGTGTGGGCTCTTCTGAGCATTGCAGTTACATAGGGATTCAGCTGTCTGAAAAAAAGCGTTTAGTTCGGGCTGAAAAACACGTTTTGAAAAGTGTGCTGTTACTGCCCCATAAGTTTCATGGGGGTGACCAAACCAGCAGAAACATTATTATTTCTGCTGAAAAACACGTTTTGACACTTTCTGTACACTGGGGTTATGAGCTGAGTGTGTGGGCTCTTCTGAGCCTTGCAGTTACATAGGGATTCAGCTGTCTGAAAAAAAGCGTTTATTTCCGGCTGAAAAACACGTTTTGAAAAGTGTGCTGTTACTGCCTCATAAGTTGCATGGGGGTGACCAAACTTGCAGAAACGTTTATTTCTGCTGAAAAACACGTTTTGACACTTTCTGTACACTGGGGTTAAGAGCTGAGTGTGTTGGCTCTTCTGAGCCTTGCAGTTACATAGGGATTCAGCTGTCTGAAGGAACGCGTTTATTTCCGGCTGAAAAACACGTTTTGAAAAGTGTGCTGTTACTGCCCCAAAGTTGCATAGGGGTGACCAAACTTGCAGAAACATGTTTATTTCTGCTGAAAAACACGTTTTGACACTTTCTGTACACTGGGGTTAAGAGCTGAGTGTGTGGGCTCTTCTGAGCCTTGCAGTTACATAGGGATTCAGCTTTCTGAAAAAACACGTTTATTTCGGGCTGAAAAACACGTTTTGAAAAGTGTGCTTTTACTGCCCCATAAGTTGCATGGGGGTGACCAAACTTGCAGAAACATGTTTATTTCTGCTGAAAAACAAGTTTTGACACTTTCTGTACACTGGGGTTAAGAGCTGAGTGTGTGAGCTCTTCTGAGCCTTGCAGTTACATAGGGATTCAGCTGTCTGAAAAAACGTGTTTATTTTGGGCTGAATAACACGATTTGAAAAGTGTGCTGTTACTGCCCCATAAGTTGCATGGTGGTGACCAAACTTGCAGAAACGTTTATTTCTGCTGAAAAACACGTTTTGATACTTTCTGTACACTGGGGTTAAGAGCTGAGTGTGTGGGCTCTTCTGAGCCTTGCAGTTACATAGGGATTCAGCTTTCTGAAAAAACGCGTTTATTTCGGGCTGAAAAACACGTTTTGAAAAGTGTGCTGTTACTGCCCCTTAAGTTGCATGGGGGTGACCAAACTTGCAGAAACATGTTTATTTCTGCTGAAAAACAAGTTTTGACACTTTCTGTACACTGGAGTTAAGAGCTGAGTGTGTGGGCTCTTCTGAGCCTTGCAGTTACATAGGGATTCAGCTGTCTGAAAAAACGCGTTCATTTGGGGCTGAAAAACACGTTTTGAAAAGTGTGCTGTTACTGCCCCTTAAGTTGCATGGGGTTGACCAAACTTGCAGAAACATGTTTATT
Source organism: Lepisosteus oculatus (assembly GCF_040954835.1). Lineage (NCBI taxonomy): Eukaryota > Metazoa > Chordata > Actinopteri > Semionotiformes > Lepisosteidae > Lepisosteus > Lepisosteus oculatus. The sequence goes on from NW_027168012.1 coordinate 62,633, forward strand.
TCTGCTGAAAAACACGTTTTGACACTTTCTGTACACTGGGGTTAAGAGCTGAGTGTGTGGGCTCTTCCGAGCCTTGCAGTTACATAGGGATTCAGCTGTCTGAAAAAACTCGTTCATTTCGGGCTGAAAAACACGTTTTGAAAAGTGTGCTGTTACTGCCCCATAAGTTGCATGTGGGTGACCAAACTTGCAGAAACATTATTATTTCTGCTGAAAAACACGTTTTGACACTTTCTGTACACTGGGGTTATGAGCTGAGTGTGTGGGCTCTTCTGAGCCTTGCAGTTACATAGGGATTCAGCTGTCTGAAGGAACGCGTTTATTTCCGGCTGAAAAACACGTTTTGAAAAGTGTGCTGTTACTGCCCCTTAAGTTGCATGGGGGTGACCAAACTAGCAGAAACATGTTTATTTCTGCTGAAAAACACGTTTTGACACTTTCTGTACACTGGGGTTAAGAGCTGAGTGTGTGGGCTCTTCTGAGCCTTGCAGTTACATAGGGATTCAGCTGTCTGAAAAAAAGCGTTTATTTCGGGCTGAAAAACACGTTTTGAAAAGTGTGCTGTTACTGCCTCATAAGTTGCATGGGGGTGACCAAACTTGTAGAAACATGTTTATTTCTGCTGAAAAACACGTTTTGACACTTTCTGTACACTGGGGTTAAGAGCTGAGTGTGTGGGCTCTTCCGAGCCTTGCAGTTACATAGGGATTCAGCTGTCTGAAAAAACGCGTTCATTTCGGGCTGAAAAACACGTTTTGAAAAGTGTGCTTTTACTGCCCCATAAGTTGCATGGTGGTGATCAAACTTGCAGAAACGTTTTTTTCTGCTGAAAAACACGTTTTGACACTTTCTGTACACTGGGGTTAAGAGCTGAGTGTGTTGGCTCTTCTGAGCCTTGCAGTTACATAGGGATTCAGCTGTCTGAAAAAAAGCGTTTATTTCCGGCTGAAAAACACGTTTTGAAAAGTGTGCTGTTACTGCCTCATAAGTTGCATGGGGGTGACCAAACCAGCAGAAACATTATTATTTCTGCTGAAAAACATGTTTTGACACTTTCTGTACACTGGGGTTAAGAGCTGAGTGTGTGGGCTCTTCTGAGCCTTGCAGTTACATAGGGATTCAGCTGTCTGAAAAAAAGCGTTTATTTCCGGCTGAAAAACACGTTTTGAAAAGTGTGCTGTTACTGCCTCATAAGTTGCATGGGGGTGACCAAACTTGCAGAAACGTTTATTTCTGCTGAAAAACATGTTTTGACACTTTCTGTACACTGGGGTTAAGAGCTGAGTGTGTTGGCTCTTCTGAGCCTTGCAGTTACATAGGGATTCAGCTGTCTGAAAAAACGCGTTTATTTCGGGCTAAAAAACACGTTTTGAAAAGTGTGCTGTTACTGCCCCTTAAGTTGCATGGGGGTGACCAAACTTGCAGAAACATGTTTATTTCTGCTGAAAAACAAGTTTTGACACTTTCTGTACACTGGAGTTAAGAGCTGAGTGTGTGGGCTCTTCTGAGCCTTGCAGTTACATAGGGATTCAGCTGTCTGAAAAAACGCGTTCATTTGGGGCTGAAAAACACGTTTTGAAAAGTGTGCTGTTACTGCCCCATAAGTTGCATGGGGGTGACCAAACTTGCAGAAACATGTTTATTTCTGCTGAAAAACACGTTTTGACACTTTCTGTACACTGGGGTTAAGAGCTGAGTGTGTTGGCTCTTCTGAGCCTTGCAGTTACATAGGGATTCAGCTTTCTGAAAAAATGTGTTTATTTCGGGCTGAAAAACACGTTTTGAAAAGTGTGCTGTTACTGCCCCATAAGTTTCATGGGGGTGACCAAACTAGCAGAAACATGTTTATTTCTGCTGAAAAACACGTTTTGACACTTTCTGTACACTGGGGTTAAGAGCTGAGTGTGTGGGCTCTTCTGAGCCTTGCAGTTACATAGGGATTCAGCTGTCTGAAAAAAAGCGTTTATTTCGGGCTGAAAAACACGTTTTGAAAAGTGTGCTGTTACTGCCTCATAAGTTGCATGGGGGTGACCAAACTTGCAGAAACATGTTTATTTCTGCTGAAAAACACGTTTTGACACTTTCTGTACACTGGGGTTAAGAGCTGAGTGTGTGGGCTCTTCTGAGCCTTGCAGTTACATAGGGATTCAGCTTTCTGAAAAAACGCGTTTATTTCGGGCTGTAAAACACGTTTTGAAAAGTGTGCTGTTACTGCCCCAAAGTTGCATAGGGGTGACCAAACTTGCAGAAACATGTTTATTTCTGCTGAAAAACACGTTTTGACACTTTCTGTACACTGGGGTTAAGAGCTGAGTGTGTGGGCTCTTCTGAGCCTTGCAGTTACATAGGGATTCAGCTTTCTGAAAAAACACGTTTATTTCGGGCTGAAAAACACGTTTTGAAAAGTGTGCTTTTACTGCCCCATAAGTTGCATGGGGGTGACCAAACTTGCAGAAACATGTTTATTTCTGCTGAAAAACAAGTTTTGACACTTTCTGTACACTGGGGTTAAGAGCTGAGTGTGTGAGCTCTTCTGAGCCTTGCAGTTACATAGGGATTCAGCTGTCTGAAAAAACGTGTTTATTTTGGGCTGAATAACACGATTTGAAAAGTGTGCTGTTACTGCCCCATAAGTTGCATGGTGGTGACCAAACTTGCAGAAACGTTTATTTCTGCTGAAAAACACGTTTTGACACTTTCTGTACACTGGGGTTAAGAGCTGAGTGTGTGGGCTCTTCTGAGCCTTGCAGTTACATAGGGATTCAGCTTTCTGAAAAAACGCGTTTATTTCGGGCTGAAAAACACGTTTTGAAAAGTGTGCTGTTACTGCCCCTTAAGTTGCATGGGGGTGACCAAACTTGCAGAAACATGTTTATTTCTGCTGAAAAACAAGTTTTGACACTTTCTGTACACTGGAGTTAAGAGCTGAGTGTGTGGGCTCTTCTGAGCCTTGCAGTTACATAGGGATTCAGCTGTCTGAAAAAACGCGTTCATTTGGGGCTGAAAAACACGTTTTGAAAAGTGTGCTGTTACTGCCCCTTAAGTTGCATGGGGTTGACCAAACTTGCAGAAACATGTTTATTTCTGCTGAAAAACACGTTTTGACACTTTCTGTACACTTGGGTTAAGAGCTGAGTGTGTGGGCTCTTCTGAGCCTTGCAGTTACATAGGGATTCAGCTGTCTGAAAAAAAGCGTTTAGTTCGGGCTGAAAAACACGTTTTGAAAAGTGTGCTGTTACTGCCCCATAAGTTTCATGGGGGTGACCAAACCAGCAGAAACATTATTATTTCTGCTGAAAAACACGTTTTGACACTTTCTGTACACTGGGGTTATGAGCTGAGTGTGTGGGCTCTTCTGAGCCTTGCAGTTACATAGGGATTCAGCTGTCTGAAAAAAAGCGTTTATTTCCGGCTGAAAAACACGTTTTGAAAAGTGTGCTGTTACTGCCTCATAAGTTGCATGGGGGTGACCAAACTTGCAGAAACGTTTATTTCTGCTGAAAAACACGTTTTGACACTTTCTGTACACTGGGGTTAAGAGCTGAGTGTGTTGGCTCTTCTGAGCCTTGCAGTTACATAGGGATTCAGCTGTCTGAAGGAACGCGTTTATTTCCGGCTGAAAAACACGTTTTGAAAAGTGTGCTTTTACTGCCCCATAAGTTGCATGGGGGTGACCAAACTTGCAGAAACATGTTTATTTCTGCTGAAAAACAAGTTTTGACACTTTCTGTACACTGGGGTTAAGAGCTGAGTGTGTGAGCTCTTCTGAGCCTTGCAGTTACATAGGGATTCAGCTGTCTGAAAAAACGTGTTTATTTTGGGCTGAATAACACGATTTGAAAAGTGTGCTGTTACTGCCCCATAAGTTGCATGGTGGTGACCAAACTTGCAGAAACGTTTATTTCTGCTGAAAAACACGTTTTGACACTTTCTGTACACTGGGGTTAAGAGCTGAGTGTGTGGGCTCTTCTGAGCCTTGCAGTTACATAGGGATTCAGCTTTCTGAAAAAACGCGTTTATTTCGGGCTGAAAAACACGTTTTGAAAAGTGTGCTGTTACTGCCCCTTAAGTTGCATGGGGGTGACCAAACTTGCAGAAACATGTTTATTTCTGCTGAAAAACAAGTTTTGACACTTTCTGTACACTGGAGTTAAGAGCTGAGTGTGTGGGCTCTTCTGAGCCTTGCAGTTACATAGGGATTCAGCTGTCTGAAAAAACGCGTTCATTTGGGGCTGAAAAACACGTTTTGAAAAGTGTGCTGTTACTGCCCCTTAAGTTGCATGGGGTTGACCAAACTTGCAGAAACATGTTTATTTCTGCTGAAAAACACGTTTTGACACTTTCTGTACACTGGGGTTAAGAGCTGAGTGTGTGGGCTCTTCCGAGCCTTGCAGTTACATAGGGATTCAGCTGTCTGAAAAAACTCGTTCATTTCGGGCTGAAAAACACGTTTTGAAAAGTGTGCTGTTACTGCCCCATAAGTTGCATGTGGGTGACCAAACTTGCAGAAACATGTTTATTTCTGCTGAAAAACACGTTTTGACACTTTCTGTACACTGGGGTTAAGAGCTGAGTGTGTGGGCTCTTCTGAGCATTGCAGTTACATAGGGATTCAGCTGTCTGAAAAAAAGCGTTTAGTTCGGGCTGAAAAACACGTTTTGAAAAGTGTGCTGTTACTGCCCCATAAGTTTCATGGGGGTGACCAAACCAGCAGAAACATTATTATTTCTGCTGAAAAACACGTTTTGACACTTTCTGTACACTGGGGTTATGAGCTGAGTGTGTGGGCTCTTCTGAGCCTTGCAGTTACATAGGGATTCAGCTGTCTGAAAAAAAGCGTTTATTTCCGGCTGAAAAACACGTTTTGAAAAGTGTGCTGTTACTGCCTCATAAGTTGCATGGGGGTGACCAAACTTGCAGAAACGTTTATTTCTGCTGAAAAACACGTTTTGACACTTTCTGTACACTGGGGTTAAGAGCTGAGTGTGTTGGCTCTTCTGAGCCTTGCAGTTACATAGGGATTCAGCTGTCTGAAAAAAAGCGTTTATTTCCGGCTGAAAAACACGTTTTGAAAAGTGTGCTGTTACTGCCTCATAAGTTGCATGGGGGTGACCAAACTTGCAGAAACGTTTATTTCTGCTGAAAAACACGTTTTGACACTTTCTGTACACTGGGGTTAAGAGCTGAGTGTGTTGGCTCTTCTGAGCCTTGCAGTTACATAGGGATTCAGCTGTCTGAAGGAACGCGTTTATTTCCGGCTGAAAAACACGTTTTGAAAAGTGTGCTTTTACTGCCCCATAAGTTGCATGGGGGTGACCAAACTTGCAGAAACATGTTTATTTCTGCTGAAAAACAAGTTTTGACACTTTCTGTACACTGGGGTTAAGAGCTGAGTGTGTGAGCTCTTCTGAGCCTTGCAGTTACATAGGGATTCAGCTGTCTGAAAAAACGCGTTCATTTGGGGCTGAAAAACACGTTTTGAAAAGTGTGCTGTTACTGCCCCTTAAGTTGCATGGGGTTGACCAAACTTGCAGAAACATGTTTATTTCTGCTGAAAAACACGTTTTGACACTTTCTGTACACTGGGGTTAAGAGCTGAGTGTGTGGGCTCTTCCGAGCCTTGCAGTTACATAGGGATTCAGCTGTCTGAAAAAACTCGTTCATTTCGGGCTGAAAAACACGTTTTGAAAAGTGTGCTGTTACTGCCCCATAAGTTGCATGTGGGTGACCAAACTTGCAGAAACATTATTATTTCTGCTGAAAAACACGTTTTGACACTTTCTGTACACTGGGGTTATGAGCTGAGTGTGTGGGCTCTTCTGAGCCTTGCAGTTACATAGGGATTCAGCTGTCTGAAAAAAAGCGTTTATTTCCGGCTGAAAAACACGTTTTGAAAAGTGTGCTGTTACTGCCTCATAAGTTGCATGGGGGTGACCAAACTTGCAGAAACGTTTATTTCTGCTGAAAAACACGTTTTGACACTTTCTGTACACTGGGGTTAAGAGCTGAGTGTGTTGGCTCTTCTGAGCCTTGCAGTTACATAGGGATTCAGCTGTCTGAAGGAACGCGTTTATTTCCGGCTGAAAAACACGTTTTGAAAAGTGTGCTGTTACTGCCCCTTAAGTTGCATGGGGGTGACCAAACTAGCAGAAACATGTTTATTTCTGCTGAAAAACACGTTTTGACACTTTCTGTACACTGGGGTTAAGAGCTGAGTGTGTGGGCTCTTCTGAGCCTTGCAGTTACATAGGGATTCAGCTGTCTGAAAAAACGCGTTCATTTGGGGCTGAAAAACACGTTTTGAAAAGTGTGCTGTTACTGCCCCTTAAGTTGCATGGGGTTGACCAAACTTGCAGAAACATGTTTATTTCTGCTGAAAAACACGTTTTGACACTTTCTGTACACTTGGGTTAAGAGCTGAGTGTGTGGGCTCTTCTGAGCCTTGCAGTTACATAGGGATTCAGCTGTCTGAAAAAAAGCGTTTAGTTCGGGCTGAAAAACACGTTTTGAAAAGTGTGCTGTTACTGCCCCATAAGTTTCATGGGGGTGACCAAACCAGCAGAAACATTATTATTTCTGCTGAAAAACACGTTTTGACACTTTCTGTACACTGGGGTTATGAGCTGAGTGTGTGGGCTCTTCTGAGCCTTGCAGTTACATAGGGATTCAGCTGTCTGAAAAAAAGCGTTTATTTCCGGCTGAAAAACACGTTTTGAAAAGTGTGCTGTTACTGCCTCATAAGTTGCATGGGGGTGACCAAACTTGCAGAAACGTTTATTTCTGCTGAAAAACACGTTTTGACACTTTCTGTACACTGGGGTTAAGAGCTGAGTGTGTTGGCTCTTCTGAGCCTTGCAGTTACATAGGGATTCAGCTGTCTGAAGGAACGCGTTTATTTCCGGCTGAAAAACACGTTTTGAAAAGTGTGCTTTTACTGCCCCATAAGTTGCATGGGGGTGACCAAACTTGCAGAAACATGTTTATTTCTGCTGAAAAACAAGTTTTGACACTTTCTGTACACTGGGGTTAAGAGCTGAGTGTGTGAGCTCTTCTGAGCCTTGCAGTTACATAGGGATTCAGCTGTCTGAAAAAACGTGTTTATTTTGGGCTGAATAACACGATTTGAAAAGTGTGCTGTTACTGCCCCATAAGTTGCATGGTGGTGACCAAACTTGCAGAAACGTTTATTTCTGCTGAAAAACACGTTTTGACACTTTCTGTACACTGGGGTTAAGAGCTGAGTGTGTGGGCTCTTCTGAGCCTTGCAGTTACATAGGGATTCAGCTTTCTGAAAAAACGCGTTTATTTCGGGCTGAAAAACACGTTTTGAAAAGTGTGCTGTTACTGCCCCTTAAGTTGCATGGGGGTGACCAAACTTGCAGAAACATGTTTATTTCTGCTGAAAAACAAGTTTTGACACTTTCTGTACACTGGAGTTAAGAGCTGAGTGTGTGGGCTCTTCTGAGCCTTGCAGTTACATAGGGATTCAGCTGTCTGAAAAAACGCGTTCATTTGGGGCTGAAAAACACGTTTTGAAAAGTGTGCTGTTACTGCCCCTTAAGTTGCATGGGGTTGACCAAACTTGCAGAAACATGTTTATTTCTGCTGAAAAACACGTTTTGACACTTTCTGTACACTGGGGTTAAGAGCTGAGTGTGTGGGCTCTTCCGAGCCTTGCAGTTACATAGGGATTCAGCTGTCTGAAAAAACTCGTTCATTTCGGGCTGAAAAACACGTTTTGAAAAGTGTGCTGTTACTGCCCCATAAGTTGCATGTGGGTGACCAAACTTGCAGAAACATGTTTATTTCTGCTGAAAAACACGTTTTGACACTTTCTGTACACTGGGGTTAAGAGCTGAGTGTGTGGGCTCTTCTGAGCATTGCAGTTACATAGGGATTCAGCTGTCTGAAAAAAAGCGTTTAGTTCGGGCTGAAAAACACGTTTTGAAAAGTGTGCTGTTACTGCCCCATAAGTTTCATGGGGGTGACCAAACCAGCAGAAACATTATTATTTCTGCTGAAAAACACGTTTTGACACTTTCTGTACACTGGGGTTATGAGCTGAGTGTGTGGGCTCTTCTGAGCCTTGCAGTTACATAGGGATTCAGCTGTCTGAAAAAAAGCGTTTATTTCCGGCTGAAAAACACGTTTTGAAAAGTGTGCTGTTACTGCCTCATAAGTTGCATGGGGGTGACCAAACTTGCAGAAACGTTTATTTCTGCTGAAAAACACGTTTTGACACTTTCTGTACACTGGGGTTAAGAGCTGAGTGTGTTGGCTCTTCTGAGCCTTGCAGTTACATAGGGATTCAGCTGTCTGAAGGAACGCGTTTATTTCCGGCTGAAAAACACGTTTTGAAAAGTGTGCTGTTACTGCCCCAAAGTTGCATAGGGGTGACCAAACTTGCAGAAACATGTTTATTTCTGCTGAAAAACACGTTTTGACACTTTCTGTACACTGGGGTTAAGAGCTGAGTGTGTGGGCTCTTCTGAGCCTTGCAGTTACATAGGGATTCAGCTTTCTGAAAAAACACGTTTATTTCGGGCTGAAAAACACGTTTTGAAAAGTGTGCTTTTACTGCCCCATAAGTTGCATGGGGGTGACCAAACTTGCAGAAACATGTTTATTTCTGCTGAAAAACAAGTTTTGACACTTTCTGTACACTGGGGTTAAGAGCTGAGTGTGTGAGCTCTTCTGAGCCTTGCAGTTACATAGGGATTCAGCTGTCTGAAAAAACGTGTTTATTTTGGGCTGAATAACACGATTTGAAAAGTGTGCTGTTACTGCCCCATAAGTTGCATGGTGGTGACCAAACTTGCAGAAACGTTTATTTCTGCTGAAAAACACGTTTTGATACTTTCTGTACACTGGGGTTAAGAGCTGAGTGTGTGGGCTCTTCTGAGCCTTGCAGTTACATAGGGATTCAGCTTTCTGAAAAAACGCGTTTATTTCGGGCTGAAAAACACGTTTTGAAAAGTGTGCTGTTACTGCCCCTTAAGTTGCATGGGGGTGACCAAACTTGCAGAAACATGTTTATTTCTGCTGAAAAACAAGTTTTGACACTTTCTGTACACTGGAGTTAAGAGCTGAGTGTGTGGGCTCTTCTGAGCCTTGCAGTTACATAGGGATTCAGCTGTCTGAAAAAACGCGTTCATTTGGGGCTGAAAAACACGTTTTGAAAAGTGTGCTGTTACTGCCCCTTAAGTTGCATGGGGTTGACCAAACTTGCAGAAACATGTTTATTTCTGCTGAAAAACACGTTTTGACACTTTCTGTACACTGGGGTTAAGAGCTGAGTGTGTGGGCTCTTCCGAGCCTTGCAGTTACATAGGGATTCAGCTGTCTGAAAAAACTCGTTCATTTCGGGCTGAAAAACACGTTTTGAAAAGTGTGCTGTTACTGCCCCATAAGTTGCATGTGGGTGACCAAACTTGCAGAAACATTATTATTTCTGCTGAAAAACACGTTTTGACACTTTCTGTACACTGGGGTTATGAGCTGAGTGTGTGGGCTCTTCTGAGCCTTGCAGTTACATAGGGATTCAGCTGTCTGAAGGAACGCGTTTATTTCCGGCTGAAAAACACGTTTTGAAAAGTGTGCTGTTACTGCCCCTTAAGTTGCATGGGGGTGACCAAACTAGCAGAAACATGTTTATTTCTGCTGAAAAACACGTTTTGACACTTTCTGTACACTGGGGTTAAGAGCTGAGTGTGTGGGCTCTTCTGAGCCTTGCAGTTACATAGGGATTCAGCTGTCTGAAAAAAAGCGTTTATTTCGGGCTGAAAAACACGTTTTGAAAAGTGTGCTGTTACTGCCTCATAAGTTGCATGGGGGTGACCAAACTTGTAGAAACATGTTTATTTCTGCTGAAAAACACGTTTTGACACTTTCTGTACACTGGGGTTAAGAGCTGAGTGTGTGGGCTCTTCCGAGCCTTGCAGTTACATAGGGATTCAGCTGTCTGAAAAAACGCGTTCATTTCGGGCTGAAAAACACGTTTTGAAAAGTGTGCTTTTACTGCCCCATAAGTTGCATGGTGGTGATCAAACTTGCAGAAACGTTTTTTTCTGCTGAAAAACACGTTTTGACACTTTCTGTACACTGGGGTTAAGAGCTGAGTGTGTTGGCTCTTCTGAGCCTTGCAGTTACATAGGGATTCAGCTGTCTGAAAAAAAGCGTTTATTTCCGGCTGAAAAACACGTTTTGAAAAGTGTGCTGTTACTGCCTCATAAGTTGCATGGGGGTGACCAAACCAGCAGAAACATTATTATTTCTGCTGAAAAACATGTTTTGACACTTTCTGTACACTGGGGTTAAGAGCTGAGTGTGTGGGCTCTTCTGAGCCTTGCAGTTACATAGGGATTCAGCTGTCTGAAAAAAAGCGTTTATTTCCGGCTGAAAAACACGTTTTGAAAAGTGTGCTGTTACTGCCTCATAAGTTGCATGGGGGTGACCAAACTTGCAGAAACGTTTATTTCTGCTGAAAAACATGTTTTGACACTTTCTGTACACTGGGGTTAAGAGCTGAGTGTGTTGGCTCTTCTGAGCCTTGCAGTTACATAGGGATTCAGCTGTCTGAAAAAACGCGTTTATTTCGGGCTAAAAAACACGTTTTGAAAAGTGTGCTGTTACTGCCCCTTAAGTTGCATGGGGGTGACCAAACTTGCAGAAACATGTTTATTTCTGCTGAAAAACAAGTTTTGACACTTTCTGTACACTGGAGTTAAGAGCTGAGTGTGTGGGCTCTTCTGAGCCTTGCAGTTACATAGGGATTCAGCTGTCTGAAAAACGCGTTCATTTGGGGCTGAAAAACACGTTTTGAAAAGTGTGCTGTTACTGCCCCATAAGTTGCATGGGGGTGACCAAACTTGCAGAAACATGTTTATTTCTGCTGAAAAACACGTTTTGACACTTTCCTGTACACTGGGGTTAAGAGCTGAGTGTGTTGGCTCTTCTGAGCCTTGCAGTTACATAGGGATTCAGCTTTCTGAAAAAATGTGTTTATTTCGGGCTGAAAAACACGTTTGAAAAGTGTGCTGTTACTGCCCCATAAGTTTCATGGGGGTGACCAAACTAGCAGAAACATGTTTATTTCTGCTGAAAAACACGTTTTGACACTTTCTGTACACTGGGGTTAAGAGCTGAGTGTGTGGGCTCTTCTGAGCCTTGCAGTTACATAGGGATTCAGCTGTCTGAAAAAAAGCGTTTATTTCGGGCTGAAAAACACGTTTTGAAAAGTGTGCTGTTACTGCCTCATAAGTTGCATGGGGGTGACCAAACTTGCAGAAACATGTTTATTTCTGCTGAAAAACACGTTTTGACACTTTCTGTACACTGGGGTTAAGAGCTGAGTGTGTGGGCTCTTCTGAGCCTTGCAGTTACATAGGGATTCAGCTTTCTGAAAAAACGCGTTTATTTCGGGCTGTAAAACACGTTTTTGAAAAGTGTGCTGTTACTGCCCCAAAGTTGCATAGGGGTGACCAAACTTGCAGAAACATGTTTATTTCTGCTGAAAAACACGTTTTGACACTTTCTGTACACTGGGGTTAAGAGCTGAGTGTGTGGGCTCTTCTGAGCCTTGCAGTTACATAGGGATTCAGCTTTCTGAAAAAACACGTTTATTTCGGGCTGAAAAACACGTTTTGAAAGTGTGCTTTTACTGCCCCATAAGTTGCATGGGGGTGACCAAACTTGCAGAAACATGTTTATTTCTGCTGAAAAACAAGTTTTGACACTTTCTGTACACTGGGGTTAAGAGCTGAGTGTGTGAGCTCTTCTGAGCCTTGCAGTTACATAGGGATTCAGCTGTCTGAAAAAACGTGTTTATTTTGGGCTGAATAACACGATTTGAAAAGTGTGCTGTTACTGCCCCATAAGTTGCATGGTGGTGACCAAACTTGCAGAAACGTTTATTTCTGCTGAAAAACACGTTTTGACACTTTCTGTACACTGGGGTTAAGAGCTGAGTGTGTGGGCTCTTCTGAGCCTTGCAGTTACATAGGGATTCAGCTTTCTGAAAAAACGCGTTTATTTCGGGCTGAAAAACACGTTTTGAAAAGTGTGCTGTTACTGCCCCTTAAGTTGCATGGGGGGTGACCAAAACTTGCAGAAACATGTTTATTTCTGCTGAAAAACAAGTTTTGACACTTTCTGTACACTGGAGTTAAGAGCTGAGTGTGTGGGCTCTTCTGAGCCTTGCAGTTACATAGGGATTCAGCTGTCTGAAAAAACGCGTTCATTTGGGGCTGAAAACACGTTTTGAAAAGTGTGCTGTTACTGCCCCTTAAGTTGCATGGGGTTGACCAAACTTGCAGAAACATGTTTATTTCTGCTGAAAAACACGTTTTGACACTTTCTGTACACTTGGGTTAAGAGCTGAGTGTGTGGGCTCTTCTGAGCCTTGCAGTTACATAGGGATTCAGCTGTCTGAAAAAAAGCGTTTAGTTCGGGCTGAAAAACACGTTTTGAAAAGTGTGCTGTTACTGCCCATAAGTTTCATGGGGGTGACCAAACCAGCAGAAACATTATTATTTCTGCTGAAAAACACGTTTTGACACTTTCTGTACACTGGGGTTATGAGCTGAGTGTGTGGGCTCTTCTGAGCCTTGCAGTTACATAGGGATTCAGCTGTCTGAAAAAAAGCGTTTATTTCCGGCTGAAAAACACGTTTTTGAAAAGTGTGCTGTTACTGCCTCATAAGTTGCATGGGGGTGACCAAACTTGCAGAAACGTTTATTTCTGCTGAAAAACACGTTTTGACACTTTCTGTACACTGGGGTTAAGAGCTGAGTGTGTTGGCTCTTCTGAGCCTTGCAGTTACATAGGGATTCAGCTGTCTGAAGGAACGCGTTTATTTCCGGCTGAAAAACACGTTTTGAAAAGTGTGCTTTTACTGCCCCATAAGTTGCATGGGGGTGACCAAACTTGCAGAAACATGTTTATTTCTGCTGAAAAACAAGTTTTGACACTTTCTGTACACTGGGGTTAAGAGCTGAGTGTGTGAGCTCTTCTGAGCCTTGCAGTTACATAGGGATTCAGCTGTCTGAAAAAACGTGTTTATTTTGGGCTGAATAACACGATTTGAAAAGTGTGCTGTTACTGCCCCATAAGTTGCATGGTGGTGACCAAACTTGCAGAAACGTTTATTTCTGCTGAAAAACACGTTTTGACACTTTCTGTACACTGGGGTTAAGAGCTGAGTGTGTGGGCTCTTCTGAGCCTTGCAGTTACATAGGGATTCAGCTTTCTGAAAAAACGCGTTTATTTCGGGCTGAAAAACACGTTTTGAAAAGTGTGCTGTTACTGCCCCTTAAGTTGCATGGGGGTGACCAAACTTGCAGAAACATGTTTATTTCTGCTGAAAAACAAGTTTTGACACTTTCTGTACACTGGAGTTAAGAGCTGAGTGTGTGGGCTCTTCTGAGCCTTGCAGTTACATAGGGATTCAGCTGTCTGAAAAAACGCGTTCATTTGGGGCTGAAAAACACGTTTTGAAAAGTGTGCTGTTACTGCCCCTTAAGTTGCATGGGGTTGACCAAACTTGCAGAAACATGTTTATTTCTGCTGAAAAACACGTTTTGACACTTTCTGTACACTGGGGTTAAGAGCTGAGTGTGTGGGCTCTTCCGAGCCTTGCAGTTACATAGGGATTCAGCTGTCTGAAAAAACTCGTTCATTTCGGGCTGAAAAACACGTTTTGAAAAGTGTGCTGTTACTGCCCCATAAGTTGCATGTGGGTGACCAAACTTGCAGAAAACATGTTTATTTCTGCTGAAAAACACGTTTTGACACTTTCTGTACACTGGGGTTAAGAGCTGAGTGTGTGGGCTCTTCTGAGCATTGCAGTTACATAGGGATTCAGCTGTCTGAAAAAAAGCGTTTAGTTCGGGCTGAAAAACACGTTTTGAAAAGTGTGCTGTTACTGCCCCATAAGTTTCATGGGGGTGACCAAACCAGCAGAAACATTATTATTTCTGCTGAAAAACACGTTTTGACACTTTCTGTACACTGGGGTTATGAGCTGAGTGTGTGGGCTCTTCTGAGCCTTGCAGTTACATAGGGATTCAGCTGTCTGAAAAAAAGCGTTTATTTCCGGCTGAAAAACACGTTTTGAAAAGTGTGCTGTTACTGCCTCATAAGTTGCATGGGGGTGACCAAACTTGCAGAAACGTTTATTTCTGCTGAAAAACACGTTTTGACACTTTCTGTACACTGGGGTTAAGAGCTGAGTGTGTTGGCTCTTCTGAGCCTTGCAGTTACATAGGGATTCAGCTGTCTGAAGGAACGCGTTTATTTCCGGCTGAAAAACACGTTTTGAAAAGTGTGCTGTTACTGCCCCAAAGTTGCATAGGGGTGACCAAACTTGCAGAAACATGTTTATTTCTGCTGAAAAACACGTTTTGACACTTTCTGTACACTGGGGTTAAGAGCTGAGTGTGTGGGCTCTTCTGAGCCTTGCAGTTACATAGGGATTCAGCTTTCTGAAAAAACACGTTTATTTCGGGCTGAAAAACACGTTTTGAAAAGTGTGCTTTTACTGCCCCATAAGTTGCATGGGGGTGACCAAACTTGCAGAAACATGTTTATTTCTGCTGAAAAACAAGTTTTGACACTTTCTGTACACTGGGGTTAAGAGCTGAGTGTGTGAGCTCTTCTGAGCCTTGCAGTTACATAGGGATTCAGCTGTCTGAAAAAACGTGTTTATTTTGGGCTGAATAACACGATTTGAAAAAGTGTGCTGTTACTGCCCCATAAGTTGCATGGTGGTGACCAAACTTGCAGAAACGTTTATTTCTGCTGAAAAACACGTTTTGATACTTTCTGTACACTGGGGTTAAGAGCTGAGTGTGTGGGCTCTTCTGAGCCTTGCAGTTACATAGGGATTCAGCTTTCTGAAAAAACGCGTTTATTTCGGGCTGAAAAACACGTTTTGAAAAGTGTGCTGTTACTGCCCCTTAAGTTGCATGGGGGTGACCAAACTTGCAGAAACATGTTTATTTCTGCTGAAAACAAGTTTTGACACTTTCTGTACACTGGAGTTAAGAGCTGAGTGTGTGGGCTCTTCTGAGCCTTGCAGTTACATAGGGATTCAGCTGTCTGAAAAAACGCGTTCATTTGGGGCTGAAAAACACGTTTTGAAAAGTGTGCTGTTACTGCCCCTTAAGTTGCATGGGGTTGACCAAACTTGCAGAAACATGTTTATTTCTGCTGAAAAACACGTTTTGACACTTTCTGTACACTGGGGTTAAGAGCTGAGTGTGTGGGCTCTTCCGAGCCTTGCAGTTACATAGGGATTCAGCTGTCTGAAAAAACTCGTTCATTTCGGGCTGAAAAACACGTTTTGAAAAGTGTGCTGTTACTGCCCCATAAGTTGCATGTGGGT
>NW_027168013.1:0-77819 GCF_040954835.1 Lepisosteus oculatus
AAGAGCCACACACTCAGCCCTTAACCCCAGTGTACAGAAAGTGTCAAAACGTGTTTTTCAGCAGAAATAAACATGTTTCTGCAAGTTTGGTCAACCCCATGTAATTTATGGGGCATGTAACATCACACTTTTCAAAACGTGTTTTTCAGCCCGAAATAAACACGTTTTTTCAGACAACTGAATCTCCTTGTAACAGCAAGGCTCAGAAGAGCCCACACACTCAGCTTTAACCCCAGTGTACAGAAAGTGTCAAAACGTGTTTTTCAGCAGAAATAAACATGTTTCTGCAAGTTTGGTCAACCCCATGTAAGTTATGGGGCAGTAACATCACACTTTTCAAAACGTGTTTTTCAGCCCGAAATAAACGCGTTTTTTCAGACAACTGAATCTCCTTGTAACAGCAAGGCTCAGAAGAGCCCACACACTCAGCCCTTAACCCCAGTGTACAGAAAGTGTCAAAACGTGTTTTTCAGCAGAAATAAACATGTTTCTGCAAGTTTGGTCAACCCCATGTAAGTTATGGGGCAGTAACATGACACTTTTCAAAACGTGTTTTTCAGCCCGAATAAAACGCGTTTTTTCAGGCAACTGAATCTACTTGTAACAGCAAGGCTCAGAAGTGCCCACAACACTCAGCCCTTAACCCCAGTGTGCAGAAAGGGTAAAAACGTTGTTTTTTAGCAGAAATAAACATGTTTCTGCAAGTTTGGTCAACCCCATGTAAGTTATGGGGCAGTAACATCACACTTTTCAAAACGTGTTTTTCAGCCCGAAATAAACGAGTTTTTTCAGACAACTGAATCTCCTTGTAACAGCAAGGCTCAGAAGAGCCCACACACTCAGCCCTTAACCCAGTGTACAGAAAGTGTCAAAACGTGTTTTTCAGCAGAAATAAACATGTTTCTGCAAGTTTGGTCAACCCCATGTAAGTTATGGGCCAGAAACATCACACTTTTCAAAACGTGTTTTTCAGCCCGAAATAAACGCGTTTTTTCAGACAACTGAATCTCCTTGTAACAGCAAGGCTAAGAAGAGCCCACACACTCAGCCCTTAACCCCAGTGTACAGAAAGTGTCAAAACGTGTTTTTCAGCAGAAATAAACATGTTTCTGCAAGTTTGGTCAACCCATGTAAGTTATGGGGCAGTAACATCACACTTTCAAAACGTGTTTTTCAGCCCGAAATAAACGCGTTTTTTCAGACAACTGAATCTCCTTGTAACAGCAAG
This sequence comes from Lepisosteus oculatus, assembly GCF_040954835.1. Classification (NCBI taxonomy): domain Eukaryota; kingdom Metazoa; phylum Chordata; class Actinopteri; order Semionotiformes; family Lepisosteidae; genus Lepisosteus; species Lepisosteus oculatus. Next base: position 1,229 of record NW_027168013.1, read on the forward strand.
GCTCAGAAGAGCCCACACACTCAGCCCTTAACCCTCAGTGTACAGAAAGTGTCAAAACGTGTTTTTCAGCAGAAATAAACATGTTTCTGCAAGTTTGGTCAACCCCATGTAAGTTATGGGGCAGTAACATCACACTTTTCAAAACGTGTTTTCAGCCCGAAATAAACGCGTTTTTTCAGACAACTGAATCTCCTTGTAACAGCAAGGCTCAGAAGAGCCCACACACTCAGCCCTTAACCCCAGTGTACAGAAAGTGTCAAAACGTGTTTTTCAGCAGAAATAAACATGTTTCTGCAAGTTTGGTCAACCCCATGTAAGTTATGGGGCAGTAACATCACACTTTTCAAAACGTGTTTTTCAGCCCGAAATAAACGCGTTTTTTAAGACAACTGAATCTCCTTGTAACAGCAAGGCTCACAAGAGCCCACACACTCAGCCCTTAACCCCAGTGTACAGAAAGTGTCAAAACGTGTTTTTCAGCAGAAATAAACATGTGTCTGCAAGTTTGGTCAACCCATGTAAGTTATGGGGCAGTAACATCACCTTTTCAAAACGTGTTTTTCAGCCCGAAATAAACGCGTTTTTTAAGACAACTGAATCTCCTTGTAACAGCAAGGCTCACAAGAGCCCACACACTCAGCCCTTAACCCCCAGTGTACAGAAAGTGTCAAAACGTGTTTTTCAGCAGAAATAAACATGTTTCTGCAAGTTTGGTCAACCCCATGTAAGTTATGGGGCAGTAACATGACACTTTTCAAAACGTGTTTTTCAGCCCGAAATAAACGCGTTTTTCAGGCAACTGAATCTACTTGTAACAGCAAGGCTCAGAAGTGCCCACACACTCAGCCCTTAACCCCAGTGTGCAGAAAGGGTAAAAACGTGTTTTTTAGCAGAAATAAACATGTTTCTGCAAGTTTGGTCAACCCCATGTAAGTTATGGGGCAGTAACATCACACTTTTCAAAACGTGTTTTTCAGCCCGAAATAAACGCGTTTTTTCAGACAACTGAATCTCCTTGTAACAGCAAGGCTCAGAAGAGCCCACACACTCAGCCCTTAACCCCAGTGTACAGAAAGTGTCAAAACGTGTTTTTCAGCAGAAATAAACATGTTTCTGCAAGTTTGGTCAACCCCATGTAAGTTATGGGGCAGTAACATCACACTTTTCAAAACGTGTTTTTCAGCCCGAAATAAACGCGTTTTTTCAGACAACTGAATCTCCTTGTAACAGCAAGGCTCAGAAGAGCCCACACACTCAGCCCTTAACCCCAGTGTACAGAAAGTGTCAAAACGTGTTTTTCAGCAGAAATAAACATGTTTCTGCAAGTTTGGTCAACCCCATGTAAGTTATGGGGCAGTAACATCACACTTTTCAAAACGTGTTTTTCAGCCCGAAATAAACGCGTTTTTCAGACAACTGAATCTCCTTGTAACAGCAAGGCTCAGAAGTGCCCACACACTCAGCCCTTAACCCAGTGTGCAGAAAGGGTCAAAACGTGTTTTTTAGCAGAAATAAACATGTTTCTGCAAGTTTGGTCAACCCCATGTAAGTTATGGGGCAGTAACATCACACTTTTCAAAACGTGTTTTTCAGCCCGAAATAAACGCGTTTTTTCAGACAACTGAATCTCCTTGTAACAGCAAGGCTAAGAAGAGCCCACACACACAGCCCTTAACCCCAGTGTACAGAAAGTGTCAAAACGTGTTTTTCAGCAGAAATAAACATGTTTCTGCAAGTTTGGTCAACCCCATGTAAGTTATGGGGCAGTAACATGACACTTTTCAAAACGTGTTTTTTAGCCCGAAATAAACGCGTTTTTTCAGTCAACTGAATCTCCTTGTAACAGCAAGGCTAAGAAGAGCCCACACACTCAGCCCTTAACCCCAGTGTACAGAAAGTGTCAAAACGTGTTTTTTCAGCAGAAATAAACATGTTTCTGCAAGTTTGGTCAACCCATGTAAGTTATGGGGCAGTAGTAACATCACACTTTTCAAAACGTGTTTTTCAGCCCGAAATAAACGCGTTTTTTCAGACAACTGAATCTCCTTGTAACAGCAAAGGCTCAGAAGAGCCCACACACTCAGCCCTTAACCCCAGTGTACAGAAAGTGTCAAAACGTGTTTTTCAGCAGAAATAAACATGTTTCTGCAAGTTTGGTCAACCCCATGTAAGTTATGGGGCAGTAACATCACACTTTTCAAAACGTGTTTTTCAGCCCGAAATAAACACGTTTTTTCAGACAACTGAATCTCCTTGTAACAGCAAGGCTCAGAAGAGCCCACACACTCAGCCCTTAACCCCAGTGTACAGAAAGTGTCAAAACGTGTTTTTCAGCAGAAATAAACATGTTTCTGCAAGTTTGGTCAACCCCATGTAAGTTATGGGGCAGTAACATCACACTTTTCAAAACGTGTTTTTCAGCCCGAAATAAACACGTTTTTTCAGACAACTGAATCTCCTTGTAACAGCAAGGCTCAGAAGAGCCCACACACTCAGCCCTTAACCCCAGTATACAGAAAGTGTCAAAACGTGTTTTTCAGCAGAAATAAACATGTTTCTGCAAGTTTGGTCAACCCCATGTAAGTTATGGGGCAGTAACATCACACTTTTCAAAACGTGTTTTTCAGCCCGAAATAAACGCGTTTTTTCAGACAACTGAATCTCCTTGTAACAGCAAGGCTCAGAAGACCCCACACACTCAGCCCTTAACCCCAGTGTACAGAAAGTGTCAAAAAGTGTTTTTCAGCAGAAATAAACATGTTTCTGCAAGTTTGGTCAACCCCATGTAAGTTATGGGGCAGTAACATCACACTTTTCAAAACGTGTTTTTCAGCCCGAAATAAACGCGTTTTTTCAGACAACTGAATCTCCTTGTAACAGCAAGGCTAAGAAGAGCCCACACACACAGCCCTTAACCCCAGTGTACAGAAAGTGTCAAAACGTGTTTTTCAGCAGAAATAAACATGTTTCTGCAAGTTTGGTCAACCCCATGTAAGTTATGGGGCAGTAACATGACACTTTTCAAAACGTGTTTTTTAGCCCGAAATAAACGCGTTTTTTCAGTCAACTGAATCTCCTTGTAACAGCAAGGCTAAGAAGAGCCCACACACTCAGCCCTTAACCCCAGTGTACAGAAAGTGTCAAAACGTGTTTTTCAGCAGAAATAAACATGTTTCTGCAAGTTTGGTCAACCCCATGTAAGTTATGGGGCAGTAACATCACACTTTTCAAAACGTGTTTTTCAGCCCGAAATAAACGCGTTTTTTCAGACAACTGAATCTCCTTGTAACAGCAAGGCTCAGAAGAGCCCACACACTCAGCCCTTAACCCCAGTGTACAGAAAGTGTCAAAACGTGTTTTCTGCAGAAATAAACATGTTTCTGCAAGTTTGGTCAACCCCATGTAAGTTATGGGGCAGTAACATCACACTTTTCAAAACGTGTTTTTCAGCCCGAAATAAACACGTTTTTTCAGACAACTGAATCTCCTTGTAACAGCAAGGCTCAGAAGAGCCCACACACTCAGCCCTTAACCCCAGTGTACAGAAAGTGTCAAAACGTGTTTTTCAGCAGAAATAAACATGTTTCTGCAAGTTTGGTCAACCCCATGTAAGTTATGGGGCAGTAACATCACACTTTTCAAAACGTGTTTTTCAGCCCGAAATAAACACGTTTTTTCAGACAACTGAATCTCCTTGTAACAGCAAGGCTCAGAAGAGCCCACACACTCAGCCTTTAACCCCAGTGTACAGAAAGTGTCAAAACGTGTTTTTCAGCAGAAATAAACATGTTTCTGCAAGTTTGGTCAACCCCATGTAAGTTATGGGGCAGTAACATCACACTTTTCAAAACGTGTTTTTCAGCCCGAAATAAACGCGTTTTTTCAGACAACTGAATCTCCTTGTAACAGTAAGGCTCAGAAGAGCCCACACACTCAGCCTTTAACCCCAGTGTACAGAAAGTGTCAAAACGTGTTTTTCAGCAGAAATAAACATGTTTCTGCAAGTTTGGTCAACCCCATGTAAGTTATGGGGCAGTAACATCACACTTTTCAAAACGTGTTTTTCAGCCCGAAATAAACGCGTTTTTTCAGACAACTGAATCTCCTTGTAACAGCAAGGCTCACAAGAGCCCACACACTCAGCCCTTAACCCCAGTGTACAGAAATTGTCAAAACGTGTTTTTCAGCAGAAATAAACATGTTTCTGCAAGTTTGGTCAACCCCATGTAAGTTATGGGGCAGTAACATCACACTTTTCAAAACGTGTTTTTCAGCCCGAAATAAACGCGTTTTTTCAGACAACTGAATCTCCTTGTAACAGCAAGGCTAAGAAGAGCCCACACACACAGCCCTTAACCCCAGTGTACAGAAAGTGTCAAAACGTGTTTTTCAGCAGAAATAAACATGTTTCTGCAAGTTTGGTCAACCCCATGTAAGTTATGGGGCAGTAACATCACACTTTTCAAAACGTGTTTTTCAGCCCGAAATAAACGCGTTTTTTAAGACAACTGAATCTCCTTGTAACAGCAAGGCTCACAAGAGCCCACACACTCAGCCCTTAACCCCAGTGTACAGAAAGTGTCAAAACGTGTTTTTCAGCAGAAATAAACATGTTTCTGCAAGTTTGGTCAACCCCATGTAAGTTATGGGGCAGTAACATCACCTTTTCAAAACGTGTTTTTCAGCCCGAAATAAACGCGTTTTTTAAGACAACTGAATCTCCTTGTAACAGCAAGGCTCACAAGAGCCCACACACTCAGCCCTTAACCCCAGTGTACAGAAAGTGTCAAAACGTGTTTTTCAGCAGAAATAAACATGTTTCTGCAAGTTTGGTCAACCCCATGTAAGTTATGGGGCAGTAACATGACACTTTTCAAAACGTGTTTTTCAGCCCGAAATAAACGCGTTTTTTCAGGCAACTGAATCTACTTGTAACAGCAAGGCTCAGAAGTGCCCACACACTCAGCCCTTAACCCCAGTGTGCAGAAAGGGTAAAAACGTGTTTTTTAGCAGAAATAAACATGTTTCTGCAAGTTTGGTCAACCCCATGTAAGTTATGGGGCAGTAACATCACACTTTTCAAAACGTGTTTTTCAGCCCGAAATAAACGCGTTTTTTCAGACAACTGAATCTCCTTGTAACAGCAAGGCTCAGAAGAGCCCACACACTCAGCCCTTAACCCCAGTGTACAGAAAGTGTCAAAACGTGTTTTTCAGCAGAAATAGACATGTTTCTGCAAGTTTGGTCAACCCCATGTAAGTTATGGGCCAGAAACATCACACTTTTCAAAACGTGTTTTTCAGCCCGAAATAAACGCGTTTTTTCAGACAACTGAATCTCCTTGTAACAGCAAGGCTAAGAAGAGCCCACACACTCAGCCCTTAACCCCAGTGTACAGAAAGTGTCAAAAAGTGTTTTTCAGCAGAAATAAACATGTTTCTGCAAGTTTGGTCAACCCCATGTAAGTTATGGGGCAGTAACATCACACTTTTCAAAACGTGTTTTTCAGCCCGAAATAAACGCGTTTTTTCAGACAACTGAATCTCCTTGTAACAGCAAGGCTCAGAAGAGCCCACACACTCAGCCCTTAACCCCAGTGTACAGAAAGTGTCAAAACGTGTTTTTCAGCAGAAATAAACATGTTTCTGCAAGTTTGGTCAACCCCATGTAAGTTATGGGGCAGTAACATCACACTTTTCAAAACGTGTTTTTCAGCCCAAAATAAACGCGTTTTTTCAGACAACTGAATCTCCTTGTAACAGCAAGGCTCAGAAGAGCCCACACACTCAGCCCTTAACCCCAGTGTACAGAAAGTGTCAAAACGTGTTTTTCAGCAGAAATAAACATGTTTCTGCAAGTTTGGTCAACCCCATGTAAGTTATGGGGCAGTAACATCACACTTTTCAAAACGTGTTTTTCAGCCCGAAATAAACGCGTTTTTTAAGACAACTGAATCTCCTTGTAACAGCAAGGCTCACAAGAGCCCACACACTCAGCCCTTAACCCCAGTGTACAGAAAGTGTCAAAACGTGTTTTTCAGCAGAAATAAACATGTTTCTGCAAGTTTGGTCAACCCCATGTAAGTTATGGGGCAGTAACATCACCTTTTCAAAACGTGTTTTTCAGCCCGAAATAAACGCGTTTTTTAAGACAACTGAATCTCCTTGTAACAGCAAGGCTCACAAGAGCCCACACACTCAGCCCTTAACCCCAGTGTACAGAAAGTGTCAAAACGTGTTTTTCAGCAGAAATAAACATGTTTCTGCAAGTTTGGTCAACCCCATGTAAGTTATGGGGCAGTAACATGACACTTTTCAAAACGTGTTTTTCAGCCCGAAATAAACGCGTTTTTTCAGGCAACTGAATCTAGTTGTAACAGCAAGGCTCAGAAGTGCCCACACACTCAGCCCTTAACCCCAGTGTGCAGAAAGGGTAAAAACGTGTTTTTTAGCAGAAATAAACATGTTTCTGCAAGTTTGGTCAACCCCATGTAAGTTATGGGGCAGTAACATCACACTTTTCAAAACGTGTTTTTCAGCCCGAAATAAACGCGTTTTTTCAGACAACTGAATCTCCTTGTAACAGCAAGGCTCAGAAGAGCCCACACACTCAGCCCTTAACCCCAGTGTACAGAAAGTGTCAAAACGTGTTTTTCAGCAGAAATAAACATGTTTCTGCAAGTTTGGTCAACCCCATGTAAGTTATGGGGCAGTAACATGACACTTTTCAAAACGTGTTTTTTAGCCCGAAATAAACGCGTTTTTTCAGTCAACTGAATCTCCTTGTAACAGCAAGGCTAAGAAGAGCCCACACACTCAGCCCTTAACCCCAGTGTACATAAAGTGTCAAAACGTGTTTTTCAGCAGAAATAAACATGTTTCTGCAAGTTTGGTCAACCCCATGTAAGTTATGGGGCAGTAACATCACACTTTTCAAAACGTGTTTTTCAGCCCGAAATAAACGCGTTTTTTCAGACAACTGAATCTCCTTGTAACAGCAAGGCTCAGAAGAGCCCACACACTCAGCCCTTAACCCCAGTGTACAGAAAGTGTCAAAACGTGTTTTCTGCAGAAATAAACATGTTTCTGCAAGTTTGGTCAACCCCATGTAAGTTATGGGGCAGTAACATCACACTTTTCAAAACGTGTTTTTCAGCCCGAAATAAACACGTTTTTTCAGACAACTGAATCTCCTTGTAACAGCAAGGCTCAGAAGAGCCCACACACTCAGCCCTTAACCCCAGTGTACAGAAAGTGTCAAAACGTGTTTTTCAGCAGAAATAAACATGTTTCTGCAAGTTTGGTCAACCCCATGTAAGTTATGGGGCAGTAACATCACACTTTTCAAAACGTGTTTTTCAGCCCGAAATAAACACGTTTTTTCAGACAACTGAATCTCCTTGTAACAGCAAGGCTCAGAAGAGCCCACACACTCAGCCTTTAACCCCAGTGTACAGAAAGTGTCAAAACGTGTTTTTCAGCAGAAATAAACATGTTTCTGCAAGTTTGGTCAACCCCATGTAAGTTATGGGGCAGTAACATCACACTTTTCAAAACGTGTTTTTCAGCCCGAAATAAACGCGTTTTTTCAGACAACTGAATCTCCTTGTAACAGTAAGGCTCAGAAGAGCCCACACACTCAGCCTTTAACCCCAGTGTACAGAAAGTGTCAAAACGTGTTTTTCAGCAGAAATAAACATGTTTCTGCAAGTTTGGTCAACCCCATGTAAGTTATGGGGCAGTAACATCACACTTTTCAAAACGTGTTTTTCAGCCCGAAATAAACGCGTTTTTTCAGACAACTGAATCTCCTTGTAACAGCAAGGCTCACAAGAGCCCACACACTCAGCCCTTAACCCCAGTGTACAGAAATTGTCAAAACGTGTTTTTCAGCAGAAATAAACATGTTTCTGCAAGTTTGGTCAACCCCATGTAAGTTATGGGGCAGTAACATCACACTTTTCAAAACGTGTTTTTCAGCCCGAAATAAACGCGTTTTTTCAGACAACTGAATCTCCTTGTAACAGCAAGGCTAAGAAGAGCCCACACACACAGCCCTTAACCCCAGTGTACAGAAAGTGTCAAAACGTGTTTTTCAGCAGAAATAAACATGTTTCTGCAAGTTTGGTCAACCCCATGTAAGTTATGGGGCAGTAACATCACACTTTTCAAAACGTGTTTTTCAGCCCGAAATAAACGCGTTTTTTAAGACAACTGAATCTCCTTGTAACAGCAAGGCTCACAAGAGCCCACACACTCAGCCCTTAACCCCAGTGTACAGAAAGTGTCAAAACGTGTTTTTCAGCAGAAATAAACATGTTTCTGCAAGTTTGGTCAACCCCATGTAAGTTATGGGGCAGTAACATCACCTTTTCAAAACGTGTTTTTCAGCCCGAAATAAACGCGTTTTTTAAGACAACTGAATCTCCTTGTAACAGCAAGGCTCACAAGAGCCCACACACTCAGCCCTTAACCCCAGTGTACAGAAAGTGTCAAAACGTGTTTTTCAGCAGAAATAAACATGTTTCTGCAAGTTTGGTCAACCCCATGTAAGTTATGGGGCAGTAACATGACACTTTTCAAAACGTGTTTTTCAGCCCGAAATAAACGCGTTTTTTCAGGCAACTGAATCTACTTGTAACAGCAAGGCTCAGAAGTGCCCACACACTCAGCCCTTAACCCCAGTGTGCAGAAAGGGTAAAAACGTGTTTTTTAGCAGAAATAAACATGTTTCTGCAAGTTTGGTCAACCCCATGTAAGTTATGGGGCAGTAACATCACACTTTTCAAAACGTGTTTTTCAGCCCGAAATAAACGCGTTTTTTCAGACAACTGAATCTCCTTGTAACAGCAAGGCTCAGAAGAGCCCACACACTCAGCCCTTAACCCCAGTGTACAGAAAGTGTCAAAACGTGTTTTTCAGCAGAAATAGACATGTTTCTGCAAGTTTGGTCAACCCCATGTAAGTTATGGGCCAGAAACATCACACTTTTCAAAACGTGTTTTTCAGCCCGAAATAAACGCGTTTTTTCAGACAACTGAATCTCCTTGTAACAGCAAGGCTAAGAAGAGCCCACACACTCAGCCCTTAACCCCAGTGTACAGAAAGTGTCAAAAAGTGTTTTTCAGCAGAAATAAACATGTTTCTGCAAGTTTGGTCAACCCCATGTAAGTTATGGGGCAGTAACATCACACTTTTCAAAACGTGTTTTTCAGCCCGAAATAAACGCGTTTTTTCAGACAACTGAATCTCCTTGTAACAGCAAGGCTCAGAAGAGCCCACACACTCAGCCCTTAACCCCAGTGTACAGAAAGTGTCAAAACGTGTTTTTCAGCAGAAATAAACATGTTTCTGCAAGTTTGGTCAACCCCATGTAAGTTATGGGGCAGTAACATCACACTTTTCAAAACGTGTTTTTCAGCCCAAAATAAACGCGTTTTTTCAGACAACTGAATCTCCTTGTAACAGCAAGGCTCAGAAGAGCCCACACACTCAGCCCTTAACCCCAGTGTACAGAAAGTGTCAAAACGTGTTTTTCAGCAGAAATAAACATGTTTCTGCAAGTTTGGTCAACCCCATGTAAGTTATGGGGCAGTAACATCACACTTTTCAAAACGTGTTTTTCAGCCCGAAATAAACGCGTTTTTTAAGACAACTGAATCTCCTTGTAACAGCAAGGCTCACAAGAGCCCACACACTCAGCCCTTAACCCCAGTGTACAGAAAGTGTCAAAACGTGTTTTTCAGCAGAAATAAACATGTTTCTGCAAGTTTGGTCAACCCCATGTAAGTTATGGGGCAGTAACATCACCTTTTCAAAACGTGTTTTTCAGCCCGAAATAAACGCGTTTTTTAAGACAACTGAATCTCCTTGTAACAGCAAGGCTCACAAGAGCCCACACACTCAGCCCTTAACCCCAGTGTACAGAAAGTGTCAAAACGTGTTTTTCAGCAGAAATAAACATGTTTCTGCAAGTTTGGTCAACCCCATGTAAGTTATGGGGCAGTAACATGACACTTTTCAAAACGTGTTTTTCAGCCCGAAATAAACGCGTTTTTTCAGGCAACTGAATCTAGTTGTAACAGCAAGGCTCAGAAGTGCCCACACACTCAGCCCTTAACCCCAGTGTGCAGAAAGGGTAAAAACGTGTTTTTTAGCAGAAATAAACATGTTTCTGCAAGTTTGGTCAACCCCATGTAAGTTATGGGGCAGTAACATCACACTTTTCAAAACGTGTTTTTCAGCCCGAAATAAACGCGTTTTTTCAGACAACTGAATCTCCTTGTAACAGCAAGGCTCAGAAGAGCCCACACACTCAGCCCTTAACCCCAGTGTACAGAAAGTGTCAAAACGTGTTTTTCAGCAGAAATAAACATGTTTCTGCAAGTTTGGTCAACCCCATGTAAGTTATGGGGCAGTAACATGACACTTTTCAAAACGTGTTTTTTAGCCCGAAATAAACGCGTTTTTTCAGTCAACTGAATCTCCTTGTAACAGCAAGGCTAAGAAGAGCCCACACACTCAGCCCTTAACCCCAGTGTACAGAAAGTGTCAAAACGTGTTTTTCAGCAGAAATAAACATGTTTCTGCAAGTTTGGTCAACCCCATGTAAGTTATGGGGCAGTAACATGACACTTTTCAAAACGTGTTTTTTAGCCCGAAATAAACGCGTTTTTTCAGTCAACTGAATCTCCTTGTAACAGCAAGGCTAAGAAGAGCCCACACACTCAGCCCTTAACCCCAGTGTACAGAAAGTGTCAAAACGTGTTTTTCAGCAGAAATAAACATGTTTCTGCAAGTTTGGTCAACCCCATGTAAGTTATGGGGCAGTAACATCACACTTTTCAAAACGTGTTTTTCAGCCCGAAATAAACGCGTTTTTTCAGACAACTGAATCTCCTTGTAACAGCAAGGCTCAGAAGAGCCCACACACTCAGCCCTTAACCCCAGTGTACAGAAAGTGTCAAAACGTGTTTTTCAGCAGAAATAAACATGTTTCTGCAAGTTTGGTCAACCCCATGTAAGTTATGGGGCAGTAACATGACACTTTTCAAAACGTGTTTTTTAGCCCGAAATAAACGCGTTTTTTCAGTCAACTGAATCTCCTTGTAACAGCAAGGCTAAGAAGAGCCCACACACTCAGCCCTTAACCCCAGTGTACAGAAAGTGTCAAAACGTGTTTTTCAGCAGAAATAAACATGTTTCTGCAAGTTTGGTCAACCCCATGTAAGTTATGGGGCAGTAACATCACACTTTTCAAAACGTGTTTTTCAGCCCGAAATAAACGCGTTTTTTCAGACAACTGAATCTCCTTGTAACAGCAAGGCTCAGAAGAGCCCACACACTCAGCCCTTAACCCCAGTGTACAGAAAGTGTCAAAACGTGTTTTTCAGCAGAAATAAACATGTTTCTGCAAGTTTGGTCAACCCCATGTAAGTTATGGGGCAGTAACATGACACTTTTCAAAACGTGTTTTTTAGCCCGAAATAAACGCGTTTTTTCAGTCAACTGAATCTCCTTGTAACAGCAAGGCTAAGAAGAGCCCACACACTCAGCCCTTAACCCCAGTGTACAGAAAGTGTCAAAACGTGTTTTTCAGCAGAAATAAACATGTTTCTGCAAGTTTGGTCAACCCCATGTAAGTTATGGGGCAGTAACATCACACTTTTCAAAACGTGTTTTTCAGCCCGAAATAAACGCGTTTTTTCAGACAACTGAATCTCCTTGTAACAGCAAGGCTCAGAAGAGCCCACACACTCAGCCCTTAACCCCAGTGTACAGAAAGTGTCAAAACGTGTTTTTCAGCAGAAATAAACATGTTTCTGCAAGTTTGGTCAACCCCATGTAAGTTATGGGGCAGTAACATCACACTTTTCAAAACGTGTTTTTCAGCCCGAAATAAACACGTTTTTTCAGACAACTGAATCTCCTTGTAACAGCAAGGCTCAGAAGAGCCCACACACTCAGCCCTTAACCCCAGTGTACAGAAAGTGTCAAAACGTGTTTTTCAGCAGAAATAAACATGTTTCTGCAAGTTTGGTCAACCCCATGTAAGTTATGGGGCAGTAACATCACACTTTTCAAAACGTGTTTTTCAGCCCGAAATAAACACGTTTTTTCAGACAACTGAATCTCCTTGTAACAGCAAGGCTCAGAAGAGCCCACACACTCAGCCCTTAACCCCAGTGTACAGAAAGTGTCAAAACGTGTTTTTCAGCAGAAATAAACATGTTTCTGCAAGTTTGGTCAACCCCATGTAAGTTATGGGGCAGTAACATCACACTTTTCAAAACGTGTTTTTCAGCCCGAAATAAACGCGTTTTTTCAGACAACTGAATCTCCTTGTAACAGCAAGGCTCAGAAGAGCCCACACACTCAGCCCTTAACCCCAGTATACAGAAAGTGTCAAAACGTGTTTTTCAGCAGAAATAAACATGTTTCTGCAAGTTTGGTCAACCCCATGTAAGTTATGGGGCAGTAACATCACACTTTTCAAAACGTGTTTTTCAGCCCGAAATAAACGCGTTTTTTCAGACAACTGAATCTCCTTGTAACAGCAAGGCTCAGAAGACCCCACACACTCAGCCCTTAACCCCAGTGTACAGAAAGTGTCAAAAAGTGTTTTTCAGCAGAAATAAACATGTTTCTGCAAGTTTGGTCAACCCCATGTAAGTTATGGGGCAGTAACATCACACTTTTCAAAACGTGTTTTTCAGCCCGAAATAAACGCGTTTTTTCAGACAACTGAATCTCCTTGTAACAGCAAGGCTAAGAAGAGCCCACACACACAGCCCTTAACCCCAGTGTACAGAAAGTGTCAAAACGTGTTTTTCAGCAGAAATAAACATGTTTCTGCAAGTTTGGTCAACCCCATGTAAGTTATGGGGCAGTAACATGACACTTTTCAAAACGTGTTTTTTAGCCCGAAATAAACGCGTTTTTTCAGTCAACTGAATCTCCTTGTAACAGCAAGGCTCAGAAGTGCCCACACACTCAGCCCTTAACCCCAGTGTGCAGAAAGGGTCAAAACGTGTTTTTTAGCAGAAATAAACATGTTTCTGCAAGTTTGGTCAACCCCATGTAAGTTATGGGGCAGTAACATCACACTTTTCAAAACATGTTTTTCAGCCCGAAATAAACGCGTTTTTTCAGACAACTGAATCTCCTTGTAACAGCAAGGCTCAGAAGAGCCCACACACTCAGCCTTTAACCCCAGTGTACAGAAAGTGTCAAAACGTGTTTATCAGCAGAAATAAACATGTTTCTGCAAGTTTGGTCAACCCCATGTAAGTTATGGGGCAGTAACATCACACTTTTCAAAACGTGTTTTTCAGCCCGAAATAAACGCGTTTTTTCAGACAACTGAATCTCCTTGTAACAGCAAGGCTCAGAAGAGCCCACACACTCAGCCTTTAACCCCAGTGTACAGAAAGTGTCAAAACGTGTTTTTCAGCAGAAATAAACATGTTTCTGCAAGTTTGGTCAACCCCATGTAAGTTATGGGGCAGTAACATCACACTTTTCAAAACGTGTTTTTCAGCCCGAAATAAACGCGTTTTTTCAGACAACTGAATCTCCTTGCAACAGCAAGGCTCACAAGAGCCCACACACTCAGCCCTTAACCCCAGTGTACAGAAATTGTCAAAACGTGTTTTTCAGCAGAAATAAACATGTTTCTGCAAGTTTGGTCAACCCCATGTAAGTTATGGGGCAGTAACATCACACTTTTCAAAACGTGTTTTTCAGCCCGAAATAAACGCGTTTTTTCAGACAACTGAATCTCCTTGTAACAGCAAGGCTAAGAAGAGCCCACACACACAGCCCTTAACCCCAGTGTACAGAAAGTGTCAAAACGTGTTTTTCAGCAGAAATAAACATGTTTCTGCAAGTTTGGTCAACCCCATGTAAGTTATGGGGCAGTAACATGACACTTTTCAAAACGTGTTTTTTAGCCCGAAATAAACGCGTTTTTTCAGTCAACTGAATCTCCTTGTAACAGCAAGGCTAAGAAGAGCCCACACACTCAGCCCTTAACCCCAGTGTACAGAAAGTGTCAAAACGTGTTTTTCAGCAGAAATAAACATGTTTCTGCAAGTTTGGTCAACCCCATGTAAGTTATGGGGCAGTAACATCACACTTTTCAAAACGTGTTTTTCAGCCCGAAATAAACGCGTTTTTTAAGACAACTGAATCTCCTTGTAACAGCAAGGCTCACAAGAGCCCACACACTCAGCCCTTAACCCCAGTGTACAGAAAGTGTCAAAACGTGTTTTTCAGCAGAAATAAACATGTTTCTGCAAGTTTGGTCAACCCCATGTAAGTTATGGGGCAGTAACATGACACTTTTCAAAACGTGTTTTTCAGCCCGAAATAAACGCGTTTTTTCAGGCAACTGAATCTACTTGTAACAGCAAGGCTCAGAAGTGCCCACACACTCAGCCCTTAACCCCAGTGTGCAGAAAGGGTAAAAACGTGTTTTTTAGCAGAAATAAACATGTTTCTGCAAGTTTGGTCAACCCCATGTAAGTTATGGGGCAGTAACATCACACTTTTCAAAACGTGTTTTTCAGCCCGAAATAAACGCGTTTTTTCAGACAACTGAATCTCCTTGTAACAGCAAGGCTCAGAAGAGCCCACACACTCAGCCCTTAACCCCAGTGTACAGAAAGTGTCAAAACATGTTTTTCAGCAGAAATAAACATGTTTCTGCAAGTTTGGTCAACCCCATGTAAGTTATGGGGCAGTAACATGACACTTTTCAAAACGTGTTTTTCAGCCCGAAATAAACGCGTTTTTTCAGGCAACTGAATCTACTTGTAACAGCAAGGCTCAGAAGTGCCCACACACTCAGCCCTTAACCCCAGTGTGCAGAAAGGGTAAAAACGTGTTTTTTAGCAGAAATAAACATGTTTCTGCAAGTTTGGTCAACCCCATGTAAGTTATGGGGCAGTAACATCACACTTTTCAAAACGTGTTTTTCAGCCCGAAATAAACGCGTTTTTTCAGACAACTGAATCTCCTTGTAACAGCAAGGCTCAGAAGAGCCCACACACTCAGCCCTTAACCCCAGTGTACAGAAAGTGTCAAAACATGTTTTTCAGCAGAAATAAACATGTTTCTGCAAGTTTGGTCAACCCCATGTAAGTTATGGGCCAGAAACATCACACTTTTCAAAACGTGTTTTTCAGCCCGAAATAAACGCGTTTTTTCAGACAACTGAATCTCCTTGTAACAGCAAGGCTAAGAAGAGCCCACACACTCAGCCCTTAACCCCAGTGTACAGAAAGTGTCAAAACGTGTTTTTCAGCAGAAATAAACATGTTTCTGCAAGTTTGGTCAACCCCATGTAAGTTATGGGGCAGTAACATCACACTTTTCAAAACGTGTTTTTCAGCCCGAAATAAACGCGTTTTTTCAGACAACTGAATCTCCTTGTAACAGCAAGGCTCAGAAGAGCCCACACACTCAGCCCTTAACCCCAGTGTACAGAAAGTGTCAAAACGTGTTTTTCAGCAGAAATAAACATGTTTCTGCAAGTTTGGTCAACCCCATGTAAGTTATGGGGCAGTAACATCACACTTTTCAAAACGTGTTTTTCAGCCCGAAATAAACGCGTTTTTTCAGACAACTGAATCTCCTTGTAACAGCAAGGCTCAGAAGAGCCCACACACTCAGCCCTTAACCCCAGTGTACAGAAAGTGTCAAAACGTGTTTTTCAGCAGAAATAAACATGTTTCTGCAAGTTTGGTCAACCCCATGTAAGTTATGGGGCAGTAACATCACACTTTTCAAAACGTGTTTTTCAGCCCGAAATAAACGCGTTTTTTAAGACAACTGAATCTCCTTGTAACAGCAAGGCTCACAAGAGCCCACACACTCAGCCCTTAACCCCAGTGTACAGAAAGTGTCAAAACGTGTTTTTCAGCAGAAATAAACATGTTTCTGCAAGTTTGGTCAACCCCATGTAAGTTATGGGGCAGTAACATCACCTTTTCAAAACGTGTTTTTCAGCCCGAAATAAACGCGTTTTTTAAGACAACTGAATCTCCTTGTAACAGCAAGGCTCACAAGAGCCCACACACTCAGCCCTTAACCCAGTGTACAGAAAGTGTCAAAACGTGTTTTTCAGCAGAAATAAACATGTTTCTGCAAGTTTGGTCAACCCCATGTAAGTTATGGGGCAGTAACATGACACTTTTCAAAACGTGTTTTTCAGCCCGAAATAAACGCGTTTTTTCAGGCAACTGAATCTACTTGTAACAGCAAGGCTCAGAAGTGCCCACACACTCAGCCCTTAACCCCAGTGTGCAGAAAGGGTAAAAACGTGTTTTTTAGCAGAAATAAACATGTTTCTGCAAGTTTGGTCAACCCCATGTAAGTTATGGGGCAGTAACATCACACTTTTCAAAACGTGTTTTTCAGCCCGAAATAAACGCGTTTTTTCAGACAACTGAATCTCCTTGTAACAGCAAGGCTCAGAAGAGCCCACACACTCAGCCCTTAACCCCAGTGTACAGAAAGTGTCAAAACGTGTTTTTCAGCAGAAATAAACATGTTTCTGCAAGTTTGGTCAACCCCATGTAAGTTATGGGGCAGTAACATGACACTTTTCAAAACGTGTTTTTTAGCCCGAAATAAACGCGTTTTTTCAGTCAAGTGAATCTCCTTGTAACAGCAAGGCTAAGAAGAGCCCACACACTCAGCCCTTAACCCCAGTGTACAGAAAGTGTCAAAACGTGTTTTTCAGCAGAAATAAACATGATTCTGCAAGTTTGGTCAACCCCATGTAAGTTATGGGGCAGTAACATCACACTTTTCAAAACGTGTTTTTCAGCCCGAAATAAACGCGTTTTTTCAGACAACTGAATCTCCTTGTAACAGCAAGGCTCAGAAGAGCCCACACACTCAGCCCTTAACCCCAGTGTACAGAAAGTGTCAAAACGTGTTTTTCAGCAGAAATAAACATGTTTCTGCAAGTTTGGTCAACCCCATGTAAGTTATGGGGCAGTAACATCACACTTTTCAAAACGTGTTTTTCAGCCCGAAATAAACGCGTTTTTTCAGACAACTGAATCTCCTTGTAACAGCAAGGCTCAGAAGTGCCCACACACTCAGCCCTTAACCCCAGTGTGCAGAAAGGGTCAAAACGTGTTTTTTAGCAGAAATAAACATGTTTCTGCAAGTTTGGTCAACCCCATGTAAGTTATGGGGCAGTAACATCACACTTTTCAAAACGTGTTTTTCAGCCCGAAATAAACGCGTTTTTTCAGACAACTGAATCTCCTTGTAACAGCAAGGCTCAGAAGAGCCCACACACTCAGCCCTTAACCCCAGTGTACAGAAAGTGTCAAAACGTGTTTTTCAGCAGAAATAAACATGTTTCTGCAAGTTTGGTCAACCCCATGTAAGTTATGGGGCAGTAACATCACACTTTTCAAAACGTGTTTTTCAGCCCGAAATAAACGCGTTTTTTCAGACAACTGAATCTCCTTGTAACAGCAAGGCTCAGAAGAGCCCACACACTCAGCCCTTAACCCCAGTGTACAGAAAGTGTCAAAACGTGTTTTTCAGCAGAAATAAACATGTTTCTGCAAGTTTGGTCAACCCCATGTAAGTTATGGGGCAGTAACATCACACTTTTCAAAACATGTTTTTCAGCCCGAAATAAACGCGTTTTTTCAGACAACTGAATCTCCTTGTAACAGCAAGGCTCAGAAGAGCCCACACACTCAGCCTTTAACCCCAGTGTACAGAAAGTGTCAAAACGTGTTTTTCAGCAGAAATAAACATGTTTCTGCAAGTTTGGTCAACCCCATGTAAGTTACGGGGCAGTAACATCACACTTATCAAAACGTGTTTTTCAGCCCGAAATAAACGCGTTTTTTCAGACAACTGAATCTCCTTGTAACAGCAAGGCTCAGAAGAGCCCACACACTCAGCCTTTAACCCCAGTGTACAGAAAGTGTCAAAACGTGTTTTTCAGCAGAAATAAACATGTTTCTGCAAGTTTGGTCAACCCCATGTAAGTTATGGGGCAGTAACATCACACTTTTCAAAACTTGTTTTTCAGCCCGAAATAAACGCGTTTTTTCAGACAACTGAATCTCCTTGTAACAGCAAGGCTCAGAAGAGCCCACACACTCAGCCCTTAACCCCAGTGTACAGAAAGTGTCAAAACGTGTTTTCTGCAGAAATAAACATGTTTCTGCAAGTTTGGTCAACCCCATGTAAGTTATGGGGCAGTAACATCACACTTTTCAAAACGTGTTTTTCAGCCCGAAATAAACGCGTTTTTTCAGACAACTGAATCTCCTTGTAACAGCAAGGCTCACAAGAGCCCACACACTCAGCCCTTAACCCCAGTGTACAGAAAGTGTCAAAACGTGTTTTTCAGCAGAAATAAACATGTTTCTGCAAGTTTGGTCAACCCCATGTAAGTTATGGGGCAGTAACATCACACTTTTCAAAACGTGTTTTTCAGCCCGAAATAAACGCGTTTTTTCAGGCAACTGAATCTACTTGTAACAGCAAGGCTCAGAAGAGCCCACACACTCAGCCCTTAACCGCAGTGTGCAGAAAGGGTCAAAACGTGTTTTTTAGCAGAAATAAACATGTTTCTGCAAGTTTGGTCAACCCCATGTAAGTTATGGGGCAGTAACATCACACTTTTCAAAACGTGTTTTTCAGCCCGAAATAAACGCGTTTTTTCAGACAACTGAATCTCCTTGTAACAGCAAGGCTCACAAGAGCCCACACACTCAGCCCTTAACCCCAGTGTACAGAAAGTGTCAAAACGTGTTTTTCAGCAGAAATAAACATGTTTCTGCAAGTTTGGTCAACCCCATGTAAGTTATGGGGCAGTAACATCACACTTTTCAAAACGTGTTTTTCAGCCCGAAATAAACGCGTTTTTTCAGGCAACTGAATCTACTTGAAACAGCAAGGCTCAGAAGTGCCCACACACTCAGCCCTTAACCCCAGTGTGCAGAAAGGGTCAAAACGTGTTTTTTAGCAGAAATAAACATGTTTCTGCAAGTTTGGTCAACCCCATGTAAGTTATGGGGTAGTAACATCACACTTTTCAAAACGTGTTTTTCAGCCCGAAATAAACGCGTTTTTTCAGACAACTGAATCTCCATGTCACAGCAAGGCTCAGAAGAGCCCACACACTCAGCCCTTAACCCCAGTGTACAGAAAGTGTCAAAACGTGTTTTTCAGCAGAAATAAACATGTTTCTGCAAGTTTGGTCAACCCCATGTAAGTTATGGGGCAGTAACATGACACTTTTCAAAACGTGTTTTTTAGCCCGAAATAAACGCGTTTTTTCAGTCAACTGAATCTCCTTGTAACAGCAAGGCTAAGAAGAGCCCACACACTCAGCCCTTAACCCCAGTGTACAGAAAGTGTCAAAACGTGTTTTTCAGCAGAAATAAACATGTTTCTGCAAGTTTGGTCAACCCCATGTAAGTTATGGGGCAGTAACATCACACTTTTCAAAACGTGTTTTTCAGCCCGAAATAAACGCGTTTTTTCAGACAACTGAATCTCCTTGTAACAGCAAGGCTCAGAAGAGCCCACACACTCAGCCCTTAACCCCAGTGTACAGAAAGTGTCAAAACGTGTTTTTCAGCAGAAATAAACATGTTTCTGCAAGTTTGGTCAACCCCATGTAAGTTATGGGGCAGTAACATCACACTTTTCAAAACGTGTTTTTCAGCCCGAAATAAACGCGTTTTTTCAGACAACTGAATCTCCTTGTAACAGCAAGGCTCAGAAGAGCCCACACACTCAGCCCTTAACCCCAGTGTACAGAAAGTGTCAAAACGTGTTTTTCAGCAGAAATAAACATGTTTCTGCAAGTTTGGTCAACCCCATGTAAGTTATGGGGCAGTAACATCACACTTTTCAAAACGTGTTTTTCAGCCCGAAATAAACGCGTTTTTTCAGACAACTGAATCTCCTTGTAACAGCAAGGCTCAGAAGAGCCCACACACTCAGCCCTTAACCCCAGTGTACAGAAAGTGTCAAAACGTGTTTTTCAGCAGAAATAAACATGTTTCTGCAAGTTTGGTCAACCCCATGTAAGTTATGGGGCAGTAACATCACACTTTTCAAAACGTGTTTTTCAGCCCGAAATAAACGCGTTTTTTCAGACAACTGAATCTCCTTGTAACAGCAAGGCTCAGAAGAGCCCACACACTCAGCCCTTAACCCCAGTGTACAGAAAGTGTCAAAACGTGTTTTTCAGCAGAAATAAACATGTTTCTGCAAGTTTGGTCAACCCCATGTAAGTTATGGGGCAGTAACATCACACTTTTCAAAACATGTTTTTCAGCCCGAAATAAACGCGTTTTTTCAGACAACTGAATCTCCTTGTAACAGCAAGGCTCAGAAGAGCCCACACACTCAGCCTTTAACCCCAGTGTACAGAAAGTGTCAAAACGTGTTTTTCAGCAGAAATAAACATGTTTCTGCAAGTTTGGTCAACCCCATGTAAGTTACGGGGCAGTAACATCACACTTATCAAAACGTGTTTTTCAGCCCGAAATAAACGCGTTTTTTCAGACAACTGAATCTCCTTGTAACAGCAAGGCTCAGAAGAGCCCACACACTCAGCCTTTAACCCCAGTGTACAGAAAGTGTCAAAACGTGTTTTTCAGCAGAAATAAACATGTTTCTGCAAGTTTGGTCAACCCCATGTAAGTTATGGGGCAGTAACATCACACTTTTCAAAACTTGTTTTTCAGCCCGAAATAAACGCGTTTTTTCAGTCAACTGAATCTCCTTGTAACAGCAAGGCTCAGAAGAGCCCACACACTCAGCCCTTAACCCCAGTGTACAGAAAGTGTCAAAACGTGTTTTTCAGCAGAAATAAACATGTTTCTGCAAGTTTGGTCAACCCCATGTAAGTTATGGGGCAGTAACATCACACTTTTCAAAACGTGTTTTTCAGCCCGAAATAAACGCGTTTTTTCAGACAACTGAATCTCCTTGTAACAGCAAGGCTCAGAAGAGCCCACACACTCAGCCCTTAACCCCAGTGTACAGAAAGTGTCAAAACGTGTTTTTCAGCAGAAATAAACATGTTTCTGCAAGTTTGGTCAACCCCATGTAAGTTATGGGGCAGTCACATCACACTTTTCAAAACGTGTTTTTCAGCCCGAAATAAACGCGTTTTTTCAGACAACTGAATCTCCTTGTAACAGCAAGGCTAAGAAGAGCCCACACACACAGCCCTTAACCCCAGTGTACAGAAAGTGTCAAAACGTGTTTTTCAGCAGAAATAAACATGTTTCTGCAAGTTTGGTCAACCCCATGTAAGTTATGGGGCAGTAACATGACACTTTTCAAAACGTGTTTTTTAGCCCGAAATAAACGCGTTTTTTCAGTCAACTGAATCTCCTTGTAACAGCAAGGCTAAGAAGAGCCCACACACTCAGCCCTTAACCCCAGTGTACAGAAAGTGTCAAAACGTGTTTTTCAGCAGAAATAAACATGTTTCTGCAAGTTTGGTCAACCCCATGTAAGTTATGGGGCAGTAACATCACACTTTTCAAAACGTGTTTTTCAGCCCGAAATAAACGCGTTTTTTCAGACAACTGAATCTCCTTGTAACAGCAAGGCTCAGAAGAGCCCACACACTCAGCCCTTAACCCCAGTGTACAGAAAGTGTCAAAACGTGTTTTTCAGCAGAAATAAACATGTTTCTGCAAGTTTGGTCAACCCCATGTAAGTTATGGGGCAGTAACATCACACTTTTCAAAACGTGTTTTTCAGCCCGAAATAAACGCGTTTTTTCAGACAACTGAATCTCCTTGTAACAGCAAGGCTCAGAAGAGCCCACACACTCAGCCCTTAACCCCAGTGTACAGAAAGTGTCAAAACGTGTTTTTCAGCAGAAATAAACATGTTTCTGCAAGTTTGGTCAACCCCATGTAAGTTATGGGGCAGTAACATCACACTTTTCAAAACGTGTTTTTCAGCCCGAAATAAACGCGTTTTTTCAGACAACTGAATCTCCTTGTAACAGCAAGGCTCAGAAGAGCCCACACACTCAGCCCTTAACCCCAGTGTACAGAAAGTGTCAAAACGTGTTTTTCAGCAGAAATAAACATGTTTCTGCAAGTTTGGTCAACCCCATGTAAGTTATGGGGCAGTAACATCACACTTTTCAAAACGTGTTTTTCAGCCCGAAATAAACGCGTTTTTTCAGACAACTGAATCTCCTTGTAACAGCAAGGCTCAGAAGAGCCCACACACTCAGCCCTTAACCCCAGTGTACAGAAAGTGTCAAAACGTGTTTTTCAGCAGAAATAAACATGTTTCTGCAAGTTTGGTCAACCCCATGTAAGTTATGGGGCAGTAACATCACACTTTTCAAAACATGTTTTTCAGCCCGAAATAAACGCGTTTTTTCAGACAACTGAATCTCCTTGTAACAGCAAGGCTCAGAAGAGCCCACACACTCAGCCTTTAACCCCAGTGTACAGAAAGTGTCAAAACGTGTTTTTCAGCAGAAATAAACATGTTTCTGCAAGTTTGGTCAACCCCATGTAAGTTACGGGGCAGTAACATCACACTTATCAAAACGTGTTTTTCAGCCCGAAATAAACGCGTTTTTTCAGACAACTGAATCTCCTTGTAACAGCAAGGCTCAGAAGAGCCCACACACTCAGCCTTTAACCCCAGTGTACAGAAAGTGTCAAAACGTGTTTTTCAGCAGAAATAAACATGTTTCTGCAAGTTTGGTCAACCCCATGTAAGTTATGGGGCAGTAACATCACACTTTTCAAAACTTGTTTTTCAGCCCGAAATAAACGCGTTTTTTCAGACAACTGAATCTCCTTGTAACAGCAAGGCTCAGAAGAGCCCACACACTCAGCCCTTAACCCCAGTGTACAGAAAGTGTCAAAACGTGTTTTTCAGCAGAAATAAACATGTTTCTGCAAGTTTGGTCAACCCCATGTAAGTTATGGGGCAGTAACATCACACTTTTCAAAACGTGTTTTTCAGCCCGAAATAAACGCGTTTTTTCAGACAACTGAATCTCCTTGTAACAGCAAGGCTCAGAAGAGCCCACACACTCAGCCCTTAACCCCAGTGTACAGAAAGTGTCAAAACGTGTTTTTCAGCAGAAATAAACATGTTTCTGCAAGTTTGGTCAACCCCATGTAAGTTATGGGGCAGTAACATCACACTTTTCAAAACGTGTTTTTCAGCCCGAAATAAACGCGTTTTTTCAGACAACTGAATCTCCTTGTAACAGCAAGGCTCAGAAGAGCCCACACACTCAGCCCTTAACCCCAGTGTACAGAAAGTGTCAAAACGTGTTTTTCAGCAGAAATAAACATGTTTCTGCAAGTTTGGTCAACCCCATGTAAGTTATGGGGCAGTAACATCACACTTTTCAAAACGTGTTTTTCAGCCCGAAATAAACGCGTTTTTTCAGACAACTGAATCTCCTTGTAACAGCAAGGCTCAGAAGAGCCCACACACTCAGCCCTTAACCCCAGTGTACAGAAAGTGTCAAAACGTGTTTTTCAGCAGAAATAAACATGTTTCTGCAAGTTTGGTCAACCCCATGTAAGTTATGGGGCAGTAACATCACACTTTTCAAAACATGTTTTTCAGCCCGAAATAAACGCGTTTTTTCAGACAACTGAATCTCCTTGTAACAGCAAGGCTCAGAAGAGCCCACACACTCAGCCTTTAACCCCAGTGTACAGAAAGTGTCAAAACGTGTTTTTCAGCAGAAATAAACATGTTTCTGCAAGTTTGGTCAACCCCATGTAAGTTACGGGGCAGTAACATCACACTTATCAAAACGTGTTTTTCAGCCCGAAATAAACGCGTTTTTTCAGACAACTGAATCTCCTTGTAACAGCAAGGCTCAGAAGAGCCCACACACTCAGCCTTTAACCCCAGTGTACAGAAAGTGTCAAAACGTGTTTTTCAGCAGAAATACACATGTTTCTGCAAGTTTGGTCAACCCCATGTAAGTTATGGGGCAGTAACATCACACTTTTCAAAACTTGTTTTTCAGCCCGAAATAAACGCGTTTTTTCAGACAACTGAATCTCCTTGTAACAGCAAGGCTCAGAAGAGCCCACACACTCAGCCCTTAACCCCAGTGTACAGAAAGTGTCAAAACGTGTTTTCTGCAGAAATAAACATGTTTCTGCAAGTTTGGTCAACCCCATGTAAGTTATGGGGCAGTAACATCACACTTTTCAAAACGTGTTTTTCAGCCCGAAATAAACGCGTTTTTTCAGACAACTGAATCTCCTTGTAACAGCAAGGCTCACAAGAGCCCACACACTCAGCCCTTAACCCCAGTGTACAGAAAGTGTCAAAACGTGTTTTTCAGCAGAAATAAACATGTTTCTGCAAGTTTGGTCAACCCCATGTAAGTTATGGGGCAGTAACATCACACTTTTCAAAACGTGTTTTTCAGCCCGAAATAAACGCGTTTTTTCAGGCAACTGAATCTACTTGTAACAGCAAGGCTCAGAAGAGCCCACACACTCAGCCCTTAACCGCAGTGTGCAGAAAGGGTCAAAACGTGTTTTTTAGCAGAAATAAACATGTTTCTGCAAGTTTGGTCAACCCCATGTAAGTTATGGGGCAGTAACATCACACTTTTCAAAACGTGTTTTTCAGCCCGAAATAAACGCGTTTTTTCAGACAACTGAATCTCCTTGTAACAGCAAGGCTCACAAGAGCCCACACACTCAGCCCTTAACCCCAGTGTACAGAAAGTGTCAAAACGTTTTTTTCAGCAGAAATAAACATGTTTCTGCAAGTTTGGTCAACCCCATGTAAGTTATGGGGCAGTAACATCACACTTTTCAAAACGTGTTTTTCAGCCCGAAATAAACGCGTTTTTTCAGGCAACTGAATCTACTTGAAACAGCAAGGCTCAGAAGTGCCCACACACTCAGCCCTTAACCCCAGTGTGCAGAAAGGGTCAAAACGTGTTTTTTAGCAGAAATAAACATGTTTCTGCAAGTTTGGTCAACCCCATGTAAGTTATGGGGTAGTAACATCACACTTTTCAAAACGTGTTTTTCAGCCCGAAATAAACGCGTTTTTTCAGACAACTGAATCTCCATGTCACAGCAAGGCTCAGAAGAGCCCACACACTCAGCCCTTAACCCCAGTGTACAGAAAGTGTCAAAACGTGTTTTTCAGCAGAAATAAACATGTTTCTGCAAGTTTGGTCAACCCCATGTAAGTTATGGGGCAGTAACATCACACTTTTCAAAACGTGTTTTTCAGCCCGAAATAAACGCGTTTTTTCAAACAACTGAATCTCCTTGTAACAGCAAGGCTCAGAAGAGCCCACACACTCAGCCCTTAACCCCAGTGTACAGAAAGTGTCAAAACGTGTTTTTCAGCAGAAATAAACATGTTTCTGCAAGTTTGGTCAACCCCATGTAAGTTATGGGGCAGTCACATCACACTTTTCAAAACGTGTTTTTCAGCCCGAAATAAACGCGTTTTTTCAGACAACTGAATCTCCTTGTAACAGCAAGGCTAAGAAGAGCCCACACACACAGCCCTTAACCCCAGTGTACAGAAAGTGTCAAAACGTGTTTTTCAGCAGAAATAAACATGTTTCTGCAAGTTTGGTCAACCCCATGTAAGTTATGGGGCAGTAACATGACACTTTTCAAAACGTGTTTTTTAGCCCGAAATAAACGCGTTTTTTCAGTCAACTGAATCTCCTTGTAACAGCAAGGCTAAGAAGAGCCCACACACTCAGCCCTTAACCCCAGTGTACAGAAAGTGTCAAAACGTGTTTTTCAGCAGAAATAAACATGTTTCTGCAAGTTTGGTCAACCCCATGTAAGTTATGGGGCAGTAACATCACACTTTTCAAAACGTGTTTTTCAGCCCGAAATAAACGCGTTTTTTCAGACAACTGAATCTCCTTGTAACAGCAAGGCTCAGAAGAGCCCACACACTCAGCCCTTAACCCCAGTGTACAGAAAGTGTCAAAACGTGTTTTTCAGCAGAAATAAACATGTTTCTGCAAGTTTGGTCAACCCCATGTAAGTTATGGGGCAGTAACATCACACTTTTCAAAACGTGTTTTTCAGCCCGAAATAAACACGTTTTTTCAGACAACTGAATCTCCTTGTAACAGCAAGGCTCAGAAGAGCCCACACACTCAGCCCTTAACCCCAGTGTACAGAAAGTGTCAAAACGTGTTTTTCAGCAGAAATAAACATGTTTCTGCAAGTTTGGTCAACCCCATGTAAGTTATGGGGCAGTAACATCACACTTTTCAAAACGTGTTTTTCAGCCCGAAATAAACACGTTTTTTCAGACAACTGAATCTCCTTGTAACAGCAAGGCTCAGAAGAGCCCACACCCTCATCCCTTAACCCCAGTGTACAGAAAGTGTCAAAACGTGTTTTTCAGCAGAAATAAACATGTTTCTGCAAGTTTGGTCAACCCCATGTAAGTTATGGGGCAGTAACATCACACTTTTCAAAACGTGTTTTTCAGCCCGAAATAAACGCGTTTTTTCAGACAACTGAATCTCCTTGTAACAGCAAGGCTCAGAAGAGCCCACACACTCAGCCCTTAACCCCAGTATACAGAAAGTGTCAAAACGTGTTTTTCAGCAGAAATAAACATGTTTCTGCAAGTTTGGTCAACCCCATGTAAGTTATGGGGCAGTAACATCACACTTTTCAAAACGTGTTTTTCAGCCCGAAATAAACGCGTTTTTTCAGACAACTGAATCTCCTTGTAACAGCAAGGCTCAGAAGAGCCCACACACTCAGCCCTTAACCCCAGTGTACAGAAAGTGTCAAAAAGTGTTTTTCAGCAGAAATAAACATGTTTCTGCAAGTTTGGTCAACCCCATGTAAGTTATGGGGCAGTAACATCACACTTTTCAAAACGTGTTTTTCAGCCCGAAATAAACGCGTTTTTTCAAACAACTGAATCTCCTTGTAACAGCAAGGCTAAGAAGAGCCCACACACACAGCCCTTAACCCCAGTGTACAGAAAGTGTCAAAACGTGTTTTTCAGCAGAAATAAACATGTTTCTGCAAGTTTGGTCAACCCCATGTAAGTTATGGGGCAGTAACATGACACTTTTCAAAACGTGTTTTTTAGCCCGAAATAAACGCGTTTTTTCAGTCAACTGAATCTCCTTGTAACAGCAAGGCTAAGAAGAGCCCACACACTCAGCCCTTAACCCCAGTGTACAGAAAGTGTCAAAACGTGTTTTTCAGCAGAAATAAACATGTTTCTGCAAGTTTGGTCAACCCCATGTAAGTTATGGGGCAGTAACATCACACTTTTCAAAACGTGTTTTTCAGCCCGAAATAAACGCGTTTTTTCAGACAACTGAATCTCCTTGTAACAGCAAGGCTCAGAAGAGCCCACACACTCAGCCCTTAACCCCAGTGTACAGAAAGTGTCAAAACGTGTTTTTCAGCAGAAATAAACATGTTTCTGCAAGTTTGGTCAACCCCATGTAAGTTATGGGGCAGTAACATCACACTTTTCAAAACGTGTTTTTCAGCCCGAAATAAACACGTTTTTTCAGACAACTGAATCTCCTTGTAACAGCAAGGCTCAGAAGAGCCCACACACTCAGCCCTTAACCCCAGTGTACAGAAAGTGTCAAAACGTGTTTTTCAGCAGAAATAAACATGTTTCTGCAAGTTTGGTCAACCCCATGTAAGTTATGGGGCAGTAACATCACACTTTTCAAAACGTGTTTTTCAGCCCGAAATAAACACGTTTTTTCAGACAACTGAATCTCCTTGTAACAGCAAGGCTCAGAAGAGCCCACACACTCAGCCCTTAACCCCAGTGTACAGAAAGTGTCAAAACGTGTTTTTCAGCAGAAATAAACATGTTTCTGCAAGTTTGGTCAACCCCATGTAAGTTATGGGGCAGTAACATCACACTTTTCAAAACGTGTTTTTCAGCCCGAAATAAACGCGTTTTTTCAGACAACTGAATCTCCTTGTAACAGCAAGGCTCAGAAGAGCCCACACACTCAGCCCTTAACCCCAGTATACAGAAAGTGTCAAAACGTGTTTTTCAGCAGAAATAAACATGTTTCTGCAAGTTTGGTCAACCCCATGTAAGTTATGGGGCAGTAACATCACACTTTTCAAAACGTGTTTTTCAGCCCGAAATAAACGCGTTTTTTCAGACAACTGAATCTCCTTGTAACAGCAAGGCTCAGAAGACCCCACACACTCAGCCCTTAACCCCAGTGTACAGAAAGTGTCAAAAAGTGTTTTTCAGCAGAAATAAACATGTTTCTGCAAGTTTGGTCAACCCCATGTACGTTATGGGGCAGTAACATCACACTTTTCAAAACGTGTTTTTCAGCCCGAAATAAACGCGTTTTTTCAGACAACTGAATCTCCTTGTAACAGCAAGGCTAAGAAGAGCCCACACACACAGCCCTTAACCCCAGTGTACAGAAAGTGTCAAAACGTGTTTTTCAGCAGAAATAAACATGTTTCTGCAAGTTTGGTCAACCCCATGTAAGTTATGGGGCAGTAACATGACACTTTTCAAAACGTGTTTTTTAGCCCGAAATAAACGCGTTTTTTCAGTCAACTGAATCTCCTTGTAACAGCAAGGCTAAGAAGAGCCCACACACTCAGCCCTTAACCCCAGTGTACAGAAAGTGTCAAAACGTGTTTTTCAGCAGAAATAAACATGTTTCTGCAAGTTTGGTCAACCCCATGTAAGTTATGGGGCAGTAACATCACACTTTTCAAAACGTGTTTTTCAGCCCGAAATAAACGCGTTTTTTCAGACAACTGAATCTCCTTGTAACAGCAAGGCTCAGAAGAGCCCACACACTCAGCCCTTAACCCCAGTGTACAGAAAGTGTCAAAACGTGTTTTTCAGCAGAAATAAACATGTTTCTGCAAGTTTGGTCAACCCCATGTAAGTTATGGGGCAGTAACATCACACTTTTCAAAACGTGTTTTTCAGCCCGAAATAAACGCGTTTTTTCAGACAACTGAATCTCCTTGTAACAGCAAGGCTCAGAAGTGCCCACACACTCAGCCCTTAACCCCAGTGTGCAGAAAGGGTCAAAACGTGTTTTTTAGCAGAAATAAACATGTTTCTGCAAGTTTGGTCAACCCCATGTAAGTTATGGGGCAGTAACATCACACTTTTCAAAACATGTTTTTCAGCCCGAAATAAACGCGTTTTTTCAGACAACTGAATCTCCTTGTAACAGCAAGGCTCAGAAGAGCCCACACACTCAGCCTTTAACCCCAGTGTACAGAAAGTGTCAAAACGTGTTTTTCAGCAGAAATAAACATGTTTCTGCAAGTTTGGTCAACCCCATGTAAGTTATGGGGCAGTAACATCACACTTTTCAAAACGTGTTTTTCAGCCCGAAATAAACGCGTTTTTTCAGACAACTGAATCTCCTTGTAACAGCAAGGCTCAGAAGAGCCCACACACTCAGCCTTTAACCCCAGTGTACAGAAAGTGTCAAAACGTGTTTTTCAGCAGAAATAAACATGTTTCTGCAAGTTTGGTCAACCCCATGTAAGTTATGGGGCAGTAACATCACACTTTTCAAAACGTGTTTTTCAGCCCGAAATAAACGCGTTTTTTCAGACAACTGAATCTCCTTGTAACAGCAAGGCTCACAAGAGCCCACACACTCAGCCCTTAACCCCAGTGTACAGAAATTGTCAAAACGTGTTTTTCAGCAGAAATAAACATGTTTCTGCAAGTTTGGTCAACCCCATGTAAGTTATGGGGCAGTAACATCACACTTTTCAAAACGTGTTTTTCAGCCCGAAATAAACGCGTTTTTTCAGACAACTGAATCTCCTTGTAACAGCAAGGCTAAGAAGAGCCCACACACACAGCCCTTAACCCCAGTGTACAGAAAGTGTCAAAACGTGTTTTTCAGCAGAAATAAACATGTTTCTGCAAGTTTGGTCAACCCCATGTAAGTTATGGGGCAGTAATATGACACTTTTCAAAACGTGTTTTTTAGCCCGAAATAAACGCGTTTTTTCAGTCAACTGAATCTCCTTGTAACAGCAAGGCTAAGAAGAGCCCACACACTCAGCCCTTAACCCCAGTGTACAGAAAGTGTCAAAACGTGTTTTTCAGCAGAAATAAACATGTTTCTGCAAGTTTGGTCAACCCCATGTAAGTTATGGGGCAGTAACATCACACTTTTCAAAACGTGTTTTTCAGCCCGAAATAAACGCGTTTTTTCAGACAACTGAATCTCCTTGTAACAGCAAGGCTCAGAAGAGCCCACACACTCAGCCCTTAACCCCAGTGTACAGAAAGTGTCAAAACGTGTTTTTCAGCAGAAATAAACATGTTTCTGCAAGTTTGGTCAACCCCATGTAAGTTATGGGGCAGTAACATCACACTTTTCAAAACGTGTTTTTCAGCCCGAAATAAACGCGTTTTTTAAGACAACTGAATCTCCTTGTAACAGCAAGGCTCACAAGAGCCCACACACTCAGCCCTTAACCCCAGTGTACAGAAAGTGTCAAAACGTGTTTTTCAGCAGAAATAAACATGTTTCTGCAAGTTTGGTCAACCCCATGTAAGTTATGGGGCAGTAACATCACCTTTTCAAAACGTGTTTTTCAGCCCGAAATAAACGCGTTTTTTAAGACAACTGAATCTCCTTGTAACAGCAAGGCTCACAAGAGCCCACACACTCAGCCCTTAACCCCAGTGTACAGAAAGTGTCAAAACGTGTTTTTCAGCAGAAATAAACATGTTTCTGCAAGTTTGGTCAACCCCATGTAAGTTATGGGGCAGTAACATGACACTTTTCAAAACGTGTTTTTCAGCCCGAAATAAACGCGTTTTTTCAGGCAACTGAATCTACTTGTAACAGCAAGGCTCAGAAGTGCCCACACACTCAGCCCTTAACCCCAGTGTGCAGAAAGGGTAAAAACGTGTTTTTTAGCAGAAATAAACATGTTTCTGCAAGTTTGGTCAACCCCATGTAAGTTATGGGGCAGTAACATCACACTTTTCAAAACGTGTTTTTCAGCCCGAAATAAACGCGTTTTTTCAGACAACTGAATCTCCTTGTAACAGCAAGGCTCAGAAGAGCCCACACACTCAGCCCTTAACCCCAGTGTACAGAAAGTGTCAAAACGTGTTTTTCAGCAGAAATAAACATGTTTCTGCAAGTTTGGTCAACCCCATGTAAGTTATGGGCCAGAAACATCACACTTTTCAAAACGTGTTTTTCAGCCCGAAATAAACGCGTTTTTTCAGACAACTGAATCTCCTTGTAACAGCAAGGCTAAGAAGAGCCCACACACTCAGCCCTTAACCCCAGTGTACAGAAAGTGTCAAAACGTGTTTTTCAGCAGAAATAAACATGTTTCTGCAAGTTTGGTCAACCCCATGTAAGTTATGGGGCAGTAACATCACACTTTTCAAAACGTGTTTTTCAGCCCGAAATAAACGCGTTTTTTCAGACAACTGAATCTCCTTGTAACAGCAAGGCTCAGAAGAGCCCACACACTCAGCCCTTAACCCCAGTGTACAGAAAGTGTCAAAACGTGTTTTTCAGCAGAAATAAACATGTTTCTGCAAGTTTGGTCAACCCCATGTAAGTTATGGGGCAGTAACATCACACTTTTCAAAACGTGTTTTTCAGCCCGAAATAAACGCGTTTTTTCAGACAACTGAATCTCCTTGTAACAGCAAGGCTCAGAAGAGCCCACACACTCAGCCCTTAACCCCAGTGTACAGAAAGTGTCAAAACGTGTTTTTCAGCAGAAATAAACATGTTTCTGCAAGTTTGGTCAACCCCATGTAAGTTATGGGGCAGTAACATCACACTTTTCAAAACGTGTTTTTCAGCCCGAAATAAACGCGTTTTTTCAGACAACTGAATCTCCTTGTAACAGCAAGGCTCAGAAGAGCCCACACACTCAGCCCTTAACCCCAGTGTACAGAAAGTGTCAAAACGTGTTTTTCAGCAGAAATAAACATGTTTCTGCAAGTTTGGTCAACCCCATGTAAGTTATGGGGCAGTAACATCACACTTTTCAAAACGTGTTTTTCAGCCCGAAATAAACGCGTTTTTTCAGACAACTGAATCTCCTTGTAACAGCAAGGCTCAGAAGTGCCCACACACTCAGCCCTTAACCCCAGTGTGCAGAAAGGGTCAAAACGTGTTTTTTAGCAGAAATAAACATGTTTCTGCAAGTTTGGTCAACCCCATGTAAGTTATGGGGCAGTAACATCACACTTTTCAAAACGTGTTTTTCAGCCCGAAATAAACGCGTTTTTTCAGACAACTGAATCTCCTTGTAACAGCAAGGCTAAGAAGAGCCCACACACACAGCCCTTAACCCCAGTGTACAGAAAGTGTCAAAACGTGTTTTTCAGCAGAAATAAACATGTTTCTGCAAGTTTGGTCAACCCCATGTAAGTTATGGGGCAGTAACATGACACTTTTCAAAACGTGTTTTTTAGCCCGAAATAAACGCGTTTTTTCAGTCAACTGAATCTCC
Organism: Lepisosteus oculatus; assembly: GCF_040954835.1. Classification (NCBI taxonomy): domain Eukaryota; kingdom Metazoa; phylum Chordata; class Actinopteri; order Semionotiformes; family Lepisosteidae; genus Lepisosteus; species Lepisosteus oculatus. Next base: position 33,753 of record NW_027168013.1, read on the forward strand.
TTGTAACAGCAAGGCTAAGAAGAGCCCACACACTCAGCCCTTAACCCCAGTGTACAGAAAGTGTCAAAACGTGTTTTTCAGCAGAAATAAACATGTTTCTGCAAGTTTGGTCAACCCCATGTAAGTTATGGGGCAGTAACATCACACTTTTCAAAACGTGTTTTTCAGCCCGAAATAAACGCGTTTTTTCAGACAACTGAATCTCCTTGTAACAGCAAGGCTCAGAAGAGCCCACACACTCAGCCCTTAACCCCAGTGTACAGAAAGTGTCAAAACGTGTTTTTCAGCAGAAATAAACATGTTTCTGCAAGTTTGGTCAACCCCATGTAAGTTATGGGGCAGTAACATCACACTTTTCAAAACGTGTTTTTCAGCCCGAAATAAACACGTTTTTTCAGACAACTGAATCTCCTTGTAACAGCAAGGCTCAGAAGAGCCCACACACTCAGCCCTTAACCCCAGTGTACAGAAAGTGTCAAAACGTGTTTTTCAGCAGAAATAAACATGTTTCTGCAAGTTTGGTCAACCCCATGTAAGTTATGGGGCAGTAACATCACACTTTTCAAAACGTGTTTTTCAGCCCGAAATAAACGCGTTTTTTCAGACAACTGAATCTCCTTGTAACAGCAAGGCTCAGAAGAGCCCACACACTCAGCCCTTAACCCCAGTATACAGAAAGTGTCAAAACGTGTTTTTCAGCAGAAATAAACATGTTTCTGCAAGTTTGGTCAACCCCATGTAAGTTATGGGGCAGTAACATCACACTTTTCAAAACGTGTTTTTCAGCCCGAAATAAACGCGTTTTTTCAGACAACTGAATCTCCTTGTAACAGCAAGGCTCAGAAGACCCCACACACTCAGCCCTTAACCCCAGTGTACAGAAAGTGTCAAAAAGTGTTTTTCAGCAGAAATAAACATGTTTCTGCAAGTTTGGTCAACCCCATGTAAGTTATGGGGCAGTAACATCACACTTTTCAAAACGTGTTTTTCAGCCCGAAATAAACGCGTTTTTTCAGACAACTGAATCTCCTTGTAACAGCAAGGCTAAGAAGAGCCCACACACACAGCCCTTAACCCCAGTGTACAGAAAGTGTCAAAACGTGTTTTTCAGCAGAAATAAACATGTTTCTGCAAGTTTGGTCAACCCCATGTAAGTTATGGGGCAGTAACATGACACTTTTCAAAACGTGTTTTTTAGCCCGAAATAAACGCGTTTTTTCAGTCAACTGAATCTCCTTGTAACAGCAAGGCTAAGAAGAGCCCACACACTCAGCCCTTAACCCCAGTGTACAGAAAGTGTCAAAACGTGTTTTTCAGCAGAAATAAACATGTTTCTGCAAGTTTGGTCAACCCCATGTAAGTTATGGGGCAGTAACATCACACTTTTCAAAACGTGTTTTTCAGCCCGAAATAAACGCGTTTTTTCAGACAACTGAATCTCCTTGTAACAGCAAGGCTAAGAAGAGCCCACACACTCAGCCCTTAACCCCAGTGTACAGAAAGTGTCAAAACGTGTTTTTCAGCAGAAATAAACATGTTTCTGCAAGTTTGGTCAACCCCATGTAAGTTATGGGGCAGTAACATCACCTTTTCAAAACGTTTTTTTCAGCCCGAAATAAACGCGTTTTTTAAGACAACTGAATCTCCTTGTAACAGCAAGGCTCACAAGAGCCCACACACTCAGCCCTTAACCCCAGTGTACAGAAAGTGTCAAAACGTGTTTTTCAGCAGAAATAAACATGTTTCTGCAAGTTTGGTCAACCCCATGTAAGTTATGGGGCAGTAACATGACACTTTTCAAAACGTGTTTTTCAGCCCGAAATAAACGCGTTTTTTCAGGCAACTGAATCTACTTGTAACAGCAAGGCTCAGAAGTGCCCACACACTCAGCCCTTAACCCCAGTGTGCAGAAAGGGTAAAAACGTGTTTTTTAGCAGAAATAAACATGTTTCTGCAAGTTTGGTCAACCCCATGTAAGTTATGGGGCAGTAACATCACACTTTTCAAAACGTGTTTTTCAGCCCGAAATAAACGCGTTTTTTCAGACAACTGAATCTCCTTGTAACAGCAAGGCTCAGAAGAGCCCACACACTCAGCCCTTAACCCCAGTGTACAGAAAGTGTCAAAACGTGTTTTTCAGCAGAAATAAACATGTTTCTGCAAGTTTGGTCAACCCCATGTAAGTTATGGGGCAGTAACATGACACTTTTCAAAACGTGTTTTTTAGCCCGAAATAAACGCGTTTTTTCAGTCAACTGAATCTCCTTGTAACAGCAAGGCTAAGAAGAGCCCACACACTCAGCCCTTAACCCCAGTGTACAGAAAGTGTCAAAACGTGTTTTTCAGCAGAAATAAACATGTTTCTGCAAGTTTGGTCAACCCCATGTAAGTTATGGGGCAGTAACATCACACTTTTCAAAACGTGTTTTTCAGCCCGAAATAAACGCGTTTTTTCAGACAACTGAATCTCCTTGTAACAGCAAGGCTCAGAAGAGCCCACACACTCAGCCCTTAACCCCAGTGTACAGAAAGTGTCAAAACGTGTTTTTCAGCAGAAATAAACATGTTTCTGCAAGTTTGGTCAACCCCATGTAAGTTATGGGGCAGTAACATCACACTTTTCAAAACGTGTTTTTCAGCCCGAAATAAACGCGTTTTTTCAGACAACTGAATCTCCTTGTAACAGCAAGGCTCAGAAGTGCCCACACACTCAGCCCTTAACCCCAGTGTGCAGAAAGGGTCAAAACGTGTTTTTTAGCAGAAATAAACATGTTTCTGCAAGTTTGGTCAACCCCATGTAAGTTATGGGGCAGTAACATCACACTTTTCAAAACGTGTTTTTCAGCCCGAAATAAACGCGTTTTTTCAGACAACTGAATCTCCTTGTAACAGCAAGGCTAAGAAGAGCCCACACACACAGCCCTTAACCCCAGTGTACAGAAAGTGTCAAAACGTGTTTTTCAGCAGAAATAAACATGTTTCTGCAAGTTTGGTCAACCCCATGTAAGTTATGGGGCAGTAACATGACACTTTTCAAAACGTGTTTTTTAGCCCGAAATAAACGCGTTTTTTCAGTCAACTGAATCTCCTTGTAACAGCAAGGCTAAGAAGAGCCCACACACTCAGCCCTTAACCCCAGTGTACAGAAAGTGTCAAAACGTGTTTTTCAGCAGAAATAAACATGTTTCTGCAAGTTTGGTCAACCCCATGTAAGTTATGGGGCAGTAACATCACACTTTTCAAAACGTGTTTTTCAGCCCGAAATAAACACGTTTTTTCAGACAACTGAATCTCCTTGTAACAGCAAGGCTCAGAAGAGCCCACACACTCAGCCCTTAACCCCAGTGTACAGAAAGTGTCAAAACGTGTTTTTCAGCAGAAATAAACATGTTTCTGCAAGTTTGGTCAACCCCATGTAAGTTATGGGGCAGTAACATCACACTTTTCAAAACGTGTTTTTCAGCCCGAAATAAACGCGTTTTTTCAGACAACTGAATCTCCTTGTAACAGCAAGGCTCAGAAGTGCCCACACACTCAGCCCTTAACCCCAGTGTGCAGAAAGGGTCAAAACGTGTTTTTTAGCAGAAATAAACATGTTTCTGCAAGTTTGGTCAACCCCATGTAAGTTATGGGGCAGTAACATCACACTTTTCAAAACGTGTTTTTCAGCCCGAAATAAACACGTTTTTTCAGACAACTGAATCTCCTTGTAACAGCAAGGCTCAGAAGAGCCCACACACTCAGCCCTTAACCCCAGTGTACAGAAAGTGTCAAAACGTGTTTTTCAGCAGAAATAAACATGTTTCTGCAAGTTTGGTCAACCCCATGTAAGTTATGGGGCAGTAACATCACACTTTTCAAAACGTGTTTTTCAGCCCGAAATAAACGCGTTTTTTCAGACAACTGAATCTCCTTGTAACAGCAAGGCTCAGAAGTGCCCACACACTCAGCCCTTAACCCCAGTGTGCAGAAAGGGTCAAAACGTGTTTTTTAGCAGAAATAAACATGTTTCTGCAAGTTTGGTCAACCCCATGTAAGTTATGGGGCAGTAACATCACACTTTTCAAAACATGTTTTTCAGCCCGAAATAAACGCGTTTTTTCAGACAACTGAATCTCCTTGTAACAGCAAGGCTCAGAAGAGCCCACACACTCAGCCTTTAACCCCAGTGTACAGAAAGTGTCAAAACGTGTTTTTCAGCAGAAATAAACATGTTTCTGCAAGTTTGGTCAACCCCATGTAAGTTATGGGGCAGTAACATCACACTTTTCAAAACGTGTTTTTCAGCCCGAAATAAACGCGTTTTTTCAGACAACTGAATCTCCTTGTAACAGCAAGGCTCAGAAGAGCCCACACACTCAGCCTTTAACCCCAGTGTACAGAAAGTGTCAAAACGTGTTTTTCAGCAGAAATAAACATGTTTCTGCAAGTTTGGTCAACCCCATGTAAGTTATGGGGCAGTAACATCACACTTTTCAAAACGTGTTTTTCAGCCCGAAATAAACGCGTTTTTTCAGACAACTGAATCTCCTTGTAACAGCAAGGCTCACAAGAGCCCACACACTCAGCCCTTAACCCCAGTGTACAGAAATTGTCAAAACGTGTTTTTCAGCAGAAATAAACATGTTTCTGCAAGTTTGGTCAACCCCATGTAAGTTATGGGGCAGTAACATCACACTTTTCAAAACGTGTTTTTCAGCCCGAAATAAACGCGTTTTTTCAGACAACTGAATCTCCTTGTAACAGCAAGGCTAAGAAGAGCCCACACACACAGCCCTTAACCCCAGTGTACAGAAAGTGTCAAAACGTGTTTTTCAGCAGAAATAAACATGTTTCTGCAAGTTTGGTCAACCCCATGTAAGTTATGGGGCAGTAACATGACACTTTTCAAAACGTGTTTTTTAGCCCGAAATAAACGCGTTTTTTCAGTCAACTGAATCTCCTTGTAACAGCAAGGCTAAGAAGAGCCCACACACTCAGCCCTTAACCCCAGTGTACAGAAAGTGTCAAAACGTGTTTTTCAGCAGAAATAAACATGTTTCTGCAAGTTTGGTCAACCCCATGTAAGTTATGGGGCAGTAACATCACACTTTTCAAAACGTGTTTTTCAGCCCGAAATAAACGCGTTTTTTCAGGCAACTGAATCTACTTGTAACAGCAAGGCTCAGAAGAGCCCACACACTCAGCCCTTAACCCCAGTGTACAGAAAGTGTCAAAACGTGTTTTTCAGCAGAAATAAACATGTTTCTGCAAGTTTGGTCAACCCCATGTAAGTTATGGGGCAGTAACATCACACTTTTCAAAACGTGTTTTTCAGCCCGAAATAAACGCGTTTTTTCAGACAACTGAATCTCCTTGTAACAGCAAGGCTCAGAAGAGCCCACACACTCAGCCCTTAACCCCAGTGTACAGAAAGTGTCAAAACGTGTTTTTCAGCAGAAATAAACATGTTTCTGCAAGTTTGGTCAACCCCATGTAAGTTATGGAGCAGTAACATCACACTTTTCAAAACGTGTTTTTCAGCCCGAAATAAACGCGTTTTTTCAGACAACTGAATCTCCTTGTAACAGCAAGGCTCAGAAGAGCCCACACACTCAGCCCTTAACCCCAGTGTACAGAAAGTGTCAAAACGTGTTTTTCAGCAGAAATAAACATGTTTCTGCAAGTTTGGTCAACCCCATGTAAGTTATGGGGCAGTAACATCACACTTTTCAAAACGTGTTTTTCAGCCCGAAATAAACGCGTTTTTTCAGACAACTGAATCTCCTTGTAACAGCAAGGCTCAGAAGAGCCCACACACTCAGCCCTTAACCCCAGTGTACAGAAAGTGTCAAAACGTGTTTTTCAGCAGAAATAAACATGTTTCTGCAAGTTTGGTCAACCCCATGTAAGTTATGGGGCAGTAACATGACACTTTTCAAAACGTGTTTTTCAGCCCGAAATAAACGCGTTTTTTCAGGCAACTGAATCTACTTGTAACAGCAAGGCTCAGAAGTGCCCACACACTCAGCCCTTAACCCCAGTGTGCAGAAAGGGTAAAAACGTGTTTTTTAGCAGAAATAAACATGTTTCTGCAAGTTTGGTCAACCCCATGTAAGTTATGGGGCAGTAACATCACACTTTTCAAAACGTGTTTTTCAGCCCGAAATAAACGCGTTTTTTCAGACAACTGAATCTCCTTGTAACAGCAAGGCTCAGAAGAGCCCACACACTCAGCCCTTAACCCCAGTGTACAGAAAGTGTCAAAACGTGTTTTTCAGCAGAAATAAACATGTTTCTGCAAGTTTGGTCAACCCCATGTAAGTTATGGGCCAGAAACATCACACTTTTCAAAACGTGTTTTTCAGCCCGAAATAAACGCGTTTTTTCAGACAACTGAATCTCCTTGTAACAGCAAGGCTAAGAAGAGCCCACACACTCAGCCCTTAACCCCAGTGTACAGAAAGTGTCAAAACGTGTTTTTCAGCAGAAATAAACATGTTTCTGCAAGTTTGGTCAACCCCATGTAAGTTATGGGGCAGTAACATCACACTTTTCAAAACGTGTTTTTCAGCCCGAAATAAACGCGTTTTTTCAGACAACTGAATCTCCTTGTAACAGCAAGGCTCAGAAGAGCCCACACACTCAGCCCTTAACCCCAGTGTACAGAAAGTGTCAAAACGTGTTTTTCAGCAGAAATAAACATGTTTCTGCAAGTTTGGTCAACCCCATGTAAGTTATGGGGCAGTAACATCACACTTTTCAAAACGTGTTTTTCAGCCCGAAATAAACGCGTTTTTTCAGACAACTGAATCTCCTTGTAACAGCAAGGCTCAGAAGAGCCCACACACTCAGCCCTTAACCCCAGTGTACAGAAAGTGTCAAAACGTGTTTTTCAGCAGAAATAAACATGTTTCTGCAAGTTTGGTCAACCCCATGTAAGTTATGGGGCAGTAACATCACACTTTTCAAAACGTGTTTTTCAGCCCGAAATAAACGCGTTTTTTAAGACAACTGAATCTCCTTGTAACAGCAAGGCTCACAAGAGCCCACACACTCAGCCCTTAACCCCAGTGTACAGAAAGTGTCAAAACGTGTTTTTCAGCAGAAATAAACATGTTTCTGCAAGTTTGGTCAACCCCATGTAAGTTATGGGGCAGTAACATCACCTTTTCAAAACGTGTTTTTCAGCCCGAAATAAACGCGTTTTTTAAGACAACTGAATCTCCTTGTAACAGCAAGGCTCACAAGAGCCCACACACTCAGCCCTTAACCCCAGTGTACAGAAATTGTCAAAACGTGTTTTTCAGCAGAAATAAACATGTTTCTGCAAGTTTGGTCAACCCCATGTAAGTTATGGGGCAGTAACATGACACTTTTCAAAACGTGTTTTTCAGCCCGAAATAAACGCGTTTTTTCAGGCAACTGAATCTACTTGTAACAGCAAGGCTCAGAAGTGCCCACACACTCAGCCCTTAACCCCAGTGTGCAGAAAGGGTAAAAACGTGTTTTTTAGCAGAAATAAACATGTTTCTGCAAGTTTGGTCAACCCCATGTAAGTTATGGGGCAGTAACATCACACTTTTCAAAACGTGTTTTTCAGCCCGAAATAAACGCGTTTTTTCAGACAACTGAATCTCCTTGTAACAGCAAGGCTCAGAAGAGCCCACACACTCAGCCCTTAACCCCAGTGTACAGAAAGTGTCAAAACGTGTTTTTCAGCAGAAATAAACATGTTTCTGCAAGTTTGGTCAACCCCATGTAAGTTATGGGCCAGAAACATCACACTTTTCAAAACGTGTTTTTCAGCCCGAAATAAACGCGTTTTTTCAGACAACTGAATCTCCTTGTAACAGCAAGGCTAAGAAGAGCCCACACACTCAGCCCTTAACCCCAGTGTACAGAAAGTGTCAAAACGTGTTTTTCAGCAGAAATAAACATGTTTCTGCAAGTTTGGTCAACCCCATGTAAGTTATGGGGCAGTAACATCACACTTTTCAAAACGTGTTTTTCAGCCCGAAATAAACGCGTTTTTTCAGACAACTGAATCTCCTTGTAACAGCAAGGCTCAGAAGAGCCCACACACTCAGCCCTTAACCCCAGTGTACAGAAAGTGTCAAAACGTGTTTTTCAGCAGAAATAAACATGTTTCTGCAAGTTTGGTCAACCCCGTGTAAGTTATGGGGCAGTAACATCACACTTTTCAAAACGTGTTTTTCAGCCCGAAATAAACGCGTTTTTTCAGACAACTGAATCTCCTTGTAACAGCAAGGCTCAGAAGAGCCCACACACTCAGCCCTTAACCCCAGTGTACAGAAAGTGTCAAAACGTGTTTTTCAGCAGAAATAAACATGTTTCTGCAAGTTTGGTCAACCCCATGTAAGTTATGGGGCAGTAACATCACACTTTTCAAAACGTGTTTTTCAGCCCGAAATAAACGCGTTTTTTAAGACAACTGAATCTCCTTGTAACAGCAAGGCTCACAAGAGCCCACACACTCAGCCCTTAACCCCAGTGTACAGAAAGTGTCAAAACGTGTTTTTCAGCAGAAATAAACATGTTTCTGCAAGTTTGGTCAACCCCATGTAAGTTATGGGGCAGTAACATCACCTTTTCAAAACGTGTTTTTCAGCCCGAAATAAACGCGTTTTTTAAGACAACTGAATCTCCTTGTAACAGCAAGGCTCACAAGAGCCCACACACTCAGCCCTTAACCCCAGTGTACAGAAAGTGTCAAAAAGTGTTTTTCAGCAGAAATAAACATGTTTCTGCAAGTTTGGTCAACCCCATGTAAGTTATGGGGCAGTAACATCACACTTATCAAAACGTGTTTTTCAGCCCGAAATAAACGCGTTTTTTCAGACAACTGAATCTCCTTGTAACAGCAAGGCTAAGAAGAGCCCACACACACAGCCCTTAACCCCAGTGTACAGAAAGTGTCAAAACGTGTTTTTCAGCAGAAATAAACATGTTTCTGCAAGTTTGGTCAACCCCATGTAAGTTATGGGGCAGTAACATGACACTTTTCAAAACGTGTTTTTTAGCCCGAAATAAACGCGTTTTTTCAGTCAACTGAATCTCCTTGTAACAGCAAGGCTAAGAAGAGCCCACACACTCAGCCCTTAACCCCAGTGTACAGAAAGTGTCAAAACGTGTTTTTCAGCAGAAATAAACATGTTTCTGCAAGTTTGGTCAACCCCATGTAAGTTATGGGGCAGTAACATCACACTTTTCAAAACGTGTTTTTCAGCCCGAAATAAACGCGTTTTTTCAGACAACTGAATCTCCTTGTAACAGCAAGGCTCAGAAGAGCCCACACACTCAGCCCTTAACCCCAGTGTACAGAAAGTGTCAAAACGTGTTTTTCAGCAGAAATAAACATGTTTCTGCAAGTTTGGTCAACCCCATGTAAGTTATGGGGCAGTAACATCACACTTTTCAAAACGTGTTTTTCAGCCCGAAATAAACGCGTTTTTTCAGACAACTGAATCTCCTTGTAACAGCAAGGCTCAGAAGTGCCCACACACTCAGCCCTTAACCCCAGTGTGCAGAAAGGGTCAAAACGTGTTTTTTAGCAGAAATAAACATGTTTCTGCAAGTTTGGTCAACCCCATGTAAGTTATGGGGCAGTAACATCACACTTTTCAAAACATGTTTTTCAGCCCGAAATAAACGCGTTTTTTCAGACAACTGAATCTCCTTGTAACAGCAAGGCTCAGAAGAGCCCACACACTCAGCCTTTAACCCCAGTGTACAGAAAGTGTCAAAACGTGTTTTTCAGCAGAAATAAACATGTTTCTGCAAGTTTGGTCAACCCCATGTAAGTTATGGGGCAGTAACATCACACTTTTCAAAACGTGTTTTTCAGCCCGAAATAAACGCGTTTTTTCAGACAACTGAATCTCCTTGTAACAGCAAGGCTCAGAAGAGCCCACACACTCAGCCTTTAACCCCAGTGTACAGAAAGTGTCAAAACGTGTTTTTCAGCAGAAATAAACATGTTTCTGCAAGTTTGGTCAACCCCATGTAAGTTATGGGGCAGTAACATCACACTTTTCAAAACGTGTTTTTCAGCCCGAAATAAACGCGTTTTTTCAGACAACTGAATCTCCTTGTAACAGCAAGGCTCACAAGAGCCCACACACTCAGCCCTTAACCCCAGTGTACAGAAATTGTCAAAACGTGTTTTTCAGCAGAAATAAACATGTTTCTGCAAGTTTGGTCAACCCCATGTAAGTTATGGGGCAGTAACATCACACTTTTCAAAACGTGTTTTTCAGCCCGAAATAAACGCGTTTTTTCAGACAACTGAATCTCCTTGTAACAGCAAGGCTAAGAAGAGCCCACACACACAGCCCTTAACCCCAGTGTACAGAAAGTGTCAAAACGTGTTTTTCAGCAGAAATAAACATGTTTCTGCAAGTTTGGTCAACCCCATGTAAGTTATGGGGCAGTAACATGACACTTTTCAAAACGTGTTTTTTAGCCCGAAATAAACGCGTTTTTTCAGTCAACTGAATCTCCTTGTAACAGCAAGGCTAAGAAGAGCCCACACACTCAGCCCTTAACCCCAGTGTACAGAAAGTGTCAAAACGTGTTTTTCAGCAGAAATAAACATGTTTCTGCAAGTTTGGTCAACCCCATGTAAGTTATGGGGCAGTAACATCACACTTTTCAAAACGTGTTTTTCAGCCCGAAATAAACGCGTTTTTTCAGGCAACTGAATCTACTTGTAACAGCAAGGCTCAGAAGTGCCCACACACTCAGCCCTTAACCCCAGTGTGCAGAAAGGGTAAAAACGTGTTTTTTAGCAGAAATAAACATGTTTCTGCAAGTTTGGTCAACCCCATGTAAGTTATGGGGCAGTAACATCACACTTTTCAAAACGTGTTTTTCAGCCCGAAATAAACGCGTTTTTTCAGACAACTGAATCTCCTTGTAACAGCAAGGCTCAGAAGAGCCCACACACTCAGCCCTTAACCCCAGTGTACAGAAAGTGTCAAAACGTGTTTTTCAGCAGAAATAAACATGTTTCTGCAAGTTTGGTCAACCCCATGTAAGTTATGGGGCAGTAACATGACACTTTTCAAAACGTGTTTTTTAGCCCGAAATAAACGCGTTTTTTCAGTCAACTGAATCTCCTTGTAACAGCAAGGCTAAGAAGAGCCCACACACTCAGCCCTTAACCCCAGTGTACAGAAAGTGTCAAAACGTGTTTTTCAGCAGAAATAAACATGTTTCTGCAAGTTTGGTCAACCCCATGTAAGTTATGGGGCAGTAACATCACACTTTTCAAAACGTGTTTTTCAGCCCGAAATAAACGCGTTTTTTCAGACAACTGAATCTCCTTGTAACAGCAAGGCTCAGAAGAGCCCACACACTCAGCCCTTAACCCCAGTGTACAGAAAGTGTCAAAACGTGTTTTTCAGCAGAAATAAACATGTTTCTGCAAGTTTGGTCAACCCCATGTAAGTTATGGGGCAGTAACATCACACTTTTCAAAACGTGTTTTTCAGCCCGAAATAAACGCGTTTTTTCAGACAACTGAATCTCCTTGTAACAGCAAGGCTCAGAAGTGCCCACACACTCAGCCCTTAACCCCAGTGTGCAGAAAGGGTCAAAACGTGTTTTTTAGCAGAAATAAACATGTTTCTGCAAGTTTGGTCAACCCCATGTAAGTTATGGGGCAGTAACATCACACTTTTCAAAACGTGTTTTTCAGCCCGAAATAAACGCGTTTTTTCAGACAACTGAATCTCCTTGTAACAGCAAGGCTAAGAAGAGCCCACACACACAGCCCTTAACCCCAGTGTACAGAAAGTGTCAAAACGTGTTTTTCAGCAGAAATAAACATGTTTCTGCAAGTTTGGTCAACCCCATGTAAGTTATGGGGCAGTAACATGACACTTTTCAAAACGTGTTTTTTAGCCCGAAATAAACGCGTTTTTTCAGTCAACTGAATCTCCTTGTAACAGCAAGGCTAAGAAGAGCCCACACACTCAGCCCTTAACCCCAGTGTACAGAAAGTGTCAAAACGTGTTTTTCAGCAGAAATAAACATGTTTCTGCAAGTTTGGTCAACCCCATGTAAGTTATGGGGCAGTAACATCACACTTTTCAAAACGTGTTTTTCAGCCCGAAATAAACGCGTTTTTTCAGACAACTGAATCTCCTTGTAACAGCAAGGCTCAGAAGAGCCCACACACTCAGCCCTTAACCCCAGTGTACAGAAAGTGTCAAAACGTGTTTTTCAGCAGAAATAAACATGTTTCTGCAAGTTTGGTCAACCCCATGTAAGTTATGGGGCAGTAACATCACACTTTTCAAAACGTGTTTTTCAGCCCGAAATAAACACGTTTTTTCAGACAACTGAATCTCCTTGTAACAGCAAGGCTCAGAAGAGCCCACACACTCAGCCCTTAACCCCAGTGTACAGAAAGTGTCAAAACGTGTTTTTCAGCAGAAATAAACATGTTTCTGCAAGTTTGGTCAACCCCATGTAAGTTATGGGGCAGTAACATCACACTTTTCAAAACGTGTTTTTCAGCCCGAAATAAACACGTTTTTTCAGACAACTGAATCTCCTTGTAACAGCAAGGCTCAGAAGAGCCCACACACTCAGCCCTTAACCCCAGTGTACAGAAAGTGTCAAAACGTGTTTTTCAGCAGAAATAAACATGTTTCTGCAAGTTTGGTCAACCCCATGTAAGTTATGGGGCAGTAACATCACACTTTTCAAAACGTGTTTTTCAGCCCGAAATAAACGCGTTTTTTCAGACAACTGAATCTCCTTGTAACAGCAAGGCTCAGAAGTGCCCACACACTCAGCCCTTAACCCCAGTGTGCAGAAAGGGTCAAAACGTGTTTTTTAGCAGAAATAAACATGTTTCTGCAAGTTTCGTCAACCCCATGTAAGTTATGGGGCAGTAACATGACACTTTTCAAAACGTGTTTTTTAGCCCGAAATAAACGCGTTTTTTCAGTCAACTGAATCTCCTTGTAACAGCAAGGCTAAGAAGAGCCCACACACTCAGCCCTTAACCCCAGTGTACAGAAAGTGTCAAAACGTGTTTTTCAGCAGAAATAAACATGTTTCTGCAAGTTTGGTCAACCCCATGTAAGTTATGGGGCAGTAACATCACACTTTTCAAAACGTGTTTTTCAGCCCGAAATAAACGCGTTTTTTCAGGCAACTGAATCTACTTGTAACAGCAAGGCTCAGAAGAGCCCACACACTCAGCCCTTAACCCCAGTGTACAGAAAGTGTCAAAACGTGTTTTTCAGCAGAAATAAACATGTTTCTGCAAGTTTGGTCAACCCCATGTAAGTTATGGGGCAGTAACATCACACTTTTCAAAACGTGTTTTTCAGCCCGAAATAAACGCGTTTTTTCAGACAACTGAATCTCCTTGTAACAGCAAGGCTCAGAAGAGCCCACACACTCAGCCCTTAACCCCAGTGTACAGAAAGTGTCAAAACGTGTTTTTCAGCAGAAATAAACATGTTTCTGCAAGTTTGGTCAACCCCATGTAAGTTATGGGGCAGTAACATCACACTTTTCAAAACGTGTTTTTCAGCCCGAAATAAACGCGTTTTTTCAGACAACTGAATCTCCTTGTAACAGCAAGGCTCAGAAGAGCCCACACACTCAGCCCTTAACCCCAGTGTACAGAAAGTGTCAAAACGTGTTTTTCAGCAGAAATAAACATGTTTCTGCAAGTTTGGTCAACCCCATGTAAGTTATGGGGCAGTAACATCACACTTTTCAAAACGTGTTTTTCAGCCCGAAATAAACGCGTTTTTTCAGACAACTGAATCTCCTTGTAATAGCAAGGCTCAGAAGAGCCCACACACTCAGCCCTTAACCCCAGTGTACAGAAAGTGTCAAAACGTGTTTTTCAGCAGAAATAAACATGTTTCTGCAAGTTTGGTCAACCCCATGTAAGTTATGGGGCAGTAACATGACACTTTTCAAAACGTGTTTTTCAGCCCGAAATAAACGCGTTTTTTCAGGCAACTGAATCTACTTGTAACAGCAAGGCTCAGAAGTGCCCACACACTCAGCCCTTAACCCCAGTGTGCAGAAAGGGTAAAAACGTGTTTTTTAGCAGAAATAAACATGTTTCTGCAAGTTTGGTCAACCCCATGTAAGTTATGGGGCAGTAACATCACACTTTTCAAAACGTGTTTTTCAGCCCGAAATAAACGCGTTTTTTCAGACAACTGAATCTCCTTGTAACAGCAAGGCTCAGAAGAGCCCACACACTCAGCCCTTAACCCCAGTGTACAGAAAGTGTCAAAACGTGTTTTTCAGCAGAAATAAACATGTTTCTGCAAGTTTGGTCAACCCCATGTAAGTTATGGGCCAGAAACATCACACTTTTCAAAACGTGTTTTTCAGCCCGAAATAAACGCGTTTTTTCAGACAACTGAATCTCCTTGTAACAGCAAGGCTAAGAAGAGCCCACACACTCAGCCCTTAACCCCAGTGTACAGAAAGTGTCAAAACGTGTTTTTCAGCAGAAATAAACATGTTTCTGCAAGTTTGGTCAACCCCATGTAAGTTATGGGGCAGTAACATCACACTTTTCAAAACGTGTTTTTCAGCCCGAAATAAACGCGTTTTTTCAGACAACTGAATCTCCTTGTAACAGCAAGGCTCAGAAGAGCCCACACACTCAGCCCTTAACCCCAGTGTACAGAAAGTGTCAAAACGTGTTTTTCAGCAGAAATAAACATGTTTCTGCAAGTTTGGTCAACCCCATGTAAGTTATGGGGCAGTAACATCACACTTTTCAAAACGTGTTTTTCAGCCCGAAATAAACGCGTTTTTTCAGACAACTGAATCTCCTTGTAACAGCAAGGCTCAGAAGAGCCCACACACTCAGCCCTTAACCCCAGTGTACAGAAAGTGTCAAAACGTGTTTTTCAGCAGAAATAAACATGTTTCTGCAAGTTTGGTCAACCCCATGTAAGTTATGGGGCAGTAACATCACACTTTTCAAAACGTGTTTTTCAGCCCGAAATAAACGCGTTTTTTCAGACAACTGAATCTCCTTGTAACAGCAAGGCTCAGAAGAGCCCACACACTCAGCCCTTAACCCCAGTATACAGAAAGTGTCAAAACGTGTTTTTCAGCAGAAATAAACATGTTTCTGCAAGTTTGGTCAACCCCATGTAAGTTATGGGGCAGTAACATCACACTTTTCAAAACGTGTTTTTCAGCCCGAAATAAACGCGTTTTTTCAGACAACTGAATCTCCTTGTAACAGCAAGGCTCAGAAGACCCCACACACTCAGCCCTTAACCCCAGTGTACAGAAAGTGTCAAAAAGTGTTTTTCAGCAGAAATAAACATGTTTCTGCAAGTTTGGTCAACCCCATGTAAGTTATGGGGCAGTAACATCACACTTTTCAAAACGTGTTTTTCAGCCCGAAATAAACGCGTTTTTTCAGACAACTGAATCTCCTTGTAACAGCAAGGCTAAGAAGAGCCCACACACACAGCCCTTAACCCCAGTGTACAGAAAGTGTCAAAACGTGTTTTTCAGCAGAAATAAACATGTTTCTGCAAGTTTGGTCAACCCCATGTAAGTTATGGGGCAGTAACATGACACTTTTCAAAACGTGTTTTTTAGCCCGAAATAAACGCGTTTTTTCAGTCAACTGAATCTCCTTGTAACAGCAAGGCTAAGAAGAGCCCACACACTCAGCCCTTAACCCCAGTGTACAGAAAGTGTCAAAACGTGTTTTTCAGCAGAAATAAACATGTTTCTGCAAGTTTGGTCAACCCCATGTAAGTTATGGGGCAGTAACATCACACTTTTCAAAACGTGTTTTTCAGCCCGAAATAAACGCGTTTTTTCAGACAACTGAATCTCCTTGTAACAGCAAGGCTCAGAAGAGCCCACACACTCAGCCCTTAACCCCAGTGTACAGAAAGTGTCAAAACGTGTTTTTCAGCAGAAATAAACATGTTTCTGCAAGTTTGGTCAACCCCATGTAAGTTATGGGGCAGTAACATCACACTTTTCAAAACGTGTTTTTCAGCCCGAAATAAACGCGTTTTTTCAGACAACTGAATCTCCTTGTAACAGCAAGGCTCAGAAGTGCCCACACACTCAGCCCTTAACCCCAGTGTGCAGAAAGGGTCAAAACGTGTTTTTTAGCAGAAATAAACATGTTTCTGCAAGTTTGGTCAACCCCATGTAAGTTATGGGGCAGTAACATCACACTTTTCAAAACATGTTTTTCAGCCCGAAATAAACGCGTTTTTTCAGACAACTGAATCTCCTTGTAACAGCAAGGCTCAGAAGAGCCCACACACTCAGCCTTTAACCCCAGTGTACAGAAAGTGTCAAAACGTGTTTTTCAGCAGAAATAAACATGTTTCTGCAAGTTTGGTCAACCCCATGTAAGTTATGGGGCAGTAACATCACACTTTTCAAAACGTGTTTTTCAGCCCGAAATAAACGCGTTTTTTCAGACAACTGAATCTCCTTGTAACAGCAAGGCTCAGAAGAGCCCACACACTCAGCCTTTAACCCCAGTGTACAGAAAGTGTCAAAACGTGTTTTTCAGCAGAAATAAACATGTTTCTGCAAGTTTGGTCAACCCCATGTAAGTTATGGGGCAGTAACATCACACTTTTCAAAACGTGTTTTTCAGCCCGAAATAAACGCGTTTTTTCAGACAACTGAATCTCCTTGTAACAGCAAGGCTCACAAGAGCCCACACACTCAGCCCTTAACCCCAGTGTACAGAAATTGTCAAAACGTGTTTTTCAGCAGAAATAAACATGTTTCTGCAAGTTTGGTCAACCCCATGTAAGTTATGGGGCAGTAACATCACACTTTTCAAAACGTGTTTTTCAGCCCAAATAAACGCGTTTTTTCAGACAACTGAATCTCCTTGTAACAGCAAGGCTAAGAAGAGCCCACACACACAGCCCTTAACCCCAGTGTACAGAAAGTGTCAAAACGTGTTTTTCAGCAGAAATAAACATGTTTCTGCAAGTTTGGTCAACCCCATGTAAGTTATGGGGCAGTAACATGACACTTTTCAAAACGTGTTTTTTAGCCCGAAATAAACGCGTTTTTTCAGTCAACTGAATCTCCTTGTAACAGCAAGGCTAAGAAGAGCCCACACACTCAGCCCTTAACCCCAGTGTACAGAAAGTGTCAAAACGTGTTTTTCAGCAGAAATAAACATGTTTCTGCAAGTTTGGTCAACCCCATGTAAGTTATGGGGCAGTAACATGACACTTTTCAAAACGTGTTTTTTAGCCCGAAATAAACGCGTTTTTTCAGTCAACTGAATCTCCTTGTAACAGCAAGGCTAAGAAGAGCCCACACACTCAGCCCTTAACCCCAGTGTACAGAAAGTGTCAAAACGTGTTTTTCAGCAGAAATAAACATGTTTCTGCAAGTTTGGTCAACCCCATGTAAGTTATGGGGCAGTAACATCACACTTTTCAAAACGTGTTTTTCAGCCCGAAATAAACGCGTTTTTTCAGACAACTGAATCTCCTTGTAACAGCAAGGCTCAGAAGAGCCCACACACTCAGCCCTTAACCCCAGTGTACAGAAAGTGTCAAAACGTGTTTTTCAGCAGAAATAAACATGTTTCTGCAAGTTTGGTCAACCCCATGTAAGTTATGGGGCAGTAACATCACACTTTTCAAAACGTGTTTTTCAGCCCGAAATAAACGCGTTTTTTCAGACAACTGAATCTCCTTGTAACAGCAAGGCTCAGAAGTGCCCACACACTCAGCCCTTAACCCCAGTGTGCAGAAAGGGTCAAAACGTGTTTTTTAGCAGAAATAAACATGTTTCTGCAAGTTTGGTCAACCCCATGTAAGTTATGGGGCAGTAACATCACACTTTTCAAAACGTGTCGAAATAAACGCGTTTTTTCAGACAACTGAATCTCCTTGTAACAGCAAGGCTAAGAAGAGCCCACACACACAGCCCTTAACCCCAGTGTACAGAAAGTGTCAAACGTGTTTTTCAGCAGAAATAAACATGTTTCTGCAAGTTTGGTCAACCCCATGTAAGTTATGGGGCAGTAACATGACACTTTTCAAAACGTGTTTTTTAGCCGAAATAAACGCGTTTTTTCAGTCAACTGAATCTCCTTGTAACAGCAAGGCTAAGAAGAGCCCACACACTCAGCCCTTAACCCCAGTGTACAGAAAGTGTCAAAACGTGTTTTTCAGCAGAAATAAACATGTTTCTGCAAGTTTGGTCAACCCCATGTAAGTTATGGGGCAGTAACATCACACTTTTCAAAACGTGTTTTTCAGCCCGAAATAAACGCGTTTTTTCAGACAACTGAATCTCCTTGTAACAGCAAGGCTCAGAAGAGCCCACACACTCAGCCCTTAACCCCAGTGTACAGAAAGTGTCAAAACGTGTTTTTCAGCAGAAATAAACATGTTTCTGCAAGTTTGGTCAACCCCATGTAAGTTATGGGGCAGTAACATCACACTTTTCAAAACGTGTTTTTCAGCCCGAAATAAACACGTTTTTTCAGACAACTGAATCTCCTTGTAACAGCAAGGCTCAGAAGAGCCCACACACTCAGCCCTTAACCCCAGTGTACAGAAAGTGTCAAAACGTGTTTTTCAGCAGAAATAAACATGTTTCTGCAAGTTTGGTCAACCCCATGTAAGTTATGGGGCAGTAACATCACACTTTTCAAAACGTGTTTTTCAGCCCGAAATAAACACGTTTTTTCAGACAACTGAATCTCCTTGTAACAGCAAGGCTCAGAAGAGCCCACACACTCAGCCCTTAACCCCAGTGTACAGAAAGTGTCAAAACGTGTTTTTCAGCAGAAATAAACATGTTTCTGCAAGTTTGGTCAACCCCATGTAAGTTATGGGGCAGTAACATCACACTTTTCAAAACGTGTTTTTCAGCCCGAAATAAACGCGTTTTTTCAGACAACTGAATCTCCTTGTAACAGCAAGGCTCAGAAGTGCCCACACACTCAGCCCTTAACCCCAGTGTGCAGAAAGGGTCAAAACGTGTTTTTTAGCAGAAATAAACATGTTTCTGCAAGTTTGGTCAACCCCATGTAAGTTATGGGGCAGTAACATCACACTTTTCAAAACATGTTTTTCAGCCCGAAATAAACGCGTTTTTTCAGACAACTGAATCTCCTTGTAACAGCAAGGCTCAGAAGAGCCCACACACTCAGCCTTTAACCCCAGTGTACAGAAAGTGTCAAAACGTGTTTTTCAGCAGAAATAAACATGTTTCTGCAAGTTTGGTCAACCCCATGTAAGTTATGGGGCAGTAACATCACACTTTTCAAAACGTGTTTTTCAGCCCGAAATAAACGCGTTTTTTCAGACAACTGAATCTCCTTGTAACAGCAAGGCTCAGAAGAGCCCACACACTCAGCCTTTAACCCCAGTGTACAGAAAGTGTCAAAACGTGTTTTTCAGCAGAAATAAACATGTTTCTGCAAGTTTGGTCAACCCCATGTAAGTTATGGGGCAGTAACATCACACTTTTCAAAACGTGTTTTTCAGCCCGAAATAAACGCGTTTTTTCAGACAACTGAATCTCCTTGTAACAGCAAGGCTCACAAGAGCCCACACACTCAGCCCTTAACCCCAGTGAAAAACACAGAGTACCAACTGATGCAAAACGTGTTTTTCAGCAGAAATAAACATGTTTCTGCAAGTTTGGTCAACCCCATGTAAGTTATGGGGCAGTAACATCACACTTTTCAAAACGTGTTTTTCAGCCCGAAATAAACGCGTTTTTTCAGACAACTGAATCTCCTTGTAACAGCAAGGCTAAGAAGAGCCCACACACACAGCCCTTAACCCCAGTGTACAGAAAGTGTCAAAACGTGTTTTTCAGCAGAAATAAACATGTTTCTGCAAGTTTGGTCAACCCCATGTAAGTTATGGGGCAGTAACATGACACTTTTCAAAACGTGTTTTTTAGCCCGAAATAAACGCGTTTTTTCAGTCAACTGAATCTCCTTGTAACAGCAAGGCTAAGAAGAGCCCACACACTCAGCCCTTAACCCCAGTGTACAGAAAGTGTCAAAACGTGTTTTTCAGCAGAAATAAACATGTTTCTGCAAGTTTGGTCAACCCCATGTAAGTTATGGGGCAGTAACATCACACTTTTCAAAACGTGTTTTTCAGCCCGAAATAAACGCGTTTTTTCAGGCAACTGAATCTACTTGTAACAGCAAGGCTCAGAAGAGCCCACACACTCAGCCCTTAACCCCAGTGTACAGAAAGTGTCAAAACGTGTTTTTCAGCAGAAATAAACATGTTTCTGCAAGTTTGGTCAACCCCATGTAAGTTATGGGGCAGTAACATCACACTTTTCAAAACGTGTTTTTCAGCCCGAAATAAACGCGTTTTTTCAGACAACTGAATCTCCTTGTAACAGCAAGGCTCAGAAGAGCCCACACACTCAGCCCTTAACCCCAGTGTACAGAAAGTGTCAAAACGTGTTTTTCAGCAGAAATAAACATGTTTCTGCAAGTTTGGTCAACCCCATGTAAGTTATGGGGCAGTAACATCACACTTTTCAAAACGTGTTTTTCAGCCCGAAATAAACGCGTTTTTTCAGACAACTGAATCTCCTTGTAACAGCAAGGCTCAGAAGAGCCCACACACTCAGCCCTTAACCCCAGTGTACAGAAAGTGTCAAAACGTGTTTTTCAGCAGAAATAAACATGTTTCTGCAAGTTTGGTCAACCCCATGTAAGTTATGGGGCAGTAACATCACACTTTTCAAAACGTGTTTTTCAGCCCGAAATAAACACGTTTTTTCAGACAACTGAATCTCCTTGTAACAGCAAGGCTCAGAAGAGCCCACACACTCAGCCCTTAACCCCAGTGTACAGAAAGTGTCAAAACGTGTTTTTCAGCAGAAATAAACATGTTTCTGCAAGTTTGGTCAACCCCATGTAAGTTATGGGGCAGTAACATCACACTTTTCAAAACGTGTTTTTCAGCCCGAAATAAACGCGTTTTTTCAGACAACTGAATCTCCTTGTAACAGCAAGGCTCAGAAGTGCCCACACACTCAGCCCTTAACCCCAGTGTGCAGAAAGGGTCAAAACGTGTTTTTTAGCAGAAATAAACATGTTTCTGCAAGTTTGGTCAACCCCATGTAAGTTATGGGGCAGTAACATCACACTTTTCAAAACATGTTTTTCAGCCCGAAATAAACGCGTTTTTTCAGACAACTGAATCTCCTTGTAACAGCAAGGCTCAGAAGAGCCCACACACTCAGCCTTTAACCCCAGTGTACAGAAAGTGTCAAAACGTGTTTTTCAGCAGAAATAAACATGTTTCTGCAAGTTTGGTCAACCCCATGTAAGTTATGGGGCAGTAACATCACACTTTTCAAAACGTGTTTTTCAGCCCGAAATAAACGCGTTTTTTCAGACAACTGAATCTCCTTGTAACAGCAAGGCTCAGAAGAGCCCACACACTCAGCCTTTAACCCCAGTGTACAGAAAGTGTCAAAACGTGTTTTTCAGCAGAAATAAACATGTTTCTGCAAGTTTGGTCAACCCCATGTAAGTTATGGGGCAGTAACATCACACTTTCAAAACGTGTTTTTCAGCCCGAAATAAACGCGTTTTTTCAGACAACTGAATCTCCTTGTAACAGCAAGGCTCACAAGAGCCCACACACTCAGCCCTTAACCCCAGTGTACAGAAATTGTCAAAACGTGTTTTTCAGCAGAAATAAACATGTTTCTGCAAGTTTGGTCAACCCCATGTAAGTTATGGGGCAGTAACATCACACTTTTCAAAACGTGTTTTTCAGCCCGAAATAAACGCGTTTTTTCAGACAACTGAATCTCCTTGTAACAGCAAGGCTAAGAAGAGCCCACACACACAGCCCTTAACCCCAGTGTACAGAAAGTGTCAAAACGTGTTTTTCAGCAGAAATAAACATGTTTCTGCAAGTTTGGTCAACCCCATGTAAGTTATGGGGCAGTAACATGACACTTTTCAAAACGTGTTTTTTAGCCCGAAATAAACGCGTTTTTTCAGTCAACTGAATCTCCTTGTAACAGCAAGGCTAAGAAGAGCCCACACACTCAGCCCTTAACCCCAGTGTACAGAAAGTGTCAAAACGTGTTTTTCAGCAGAAATAAACATGTTTCTGCAAGTTTGGTCAACCCCATGTAAGTTATGGGGCAGTAACATCACACTTTTCAAAACGTGTTTTTCAGCCCGAAATAAACGCGTTTTTTCAGGCAACTGAATCTACTTGTAACAGCAAGGCTCAGAAGAGCCCACACACTCAGCCCTTAACCCCAGTGTACAGAAAGTGTCAAAACGTGTTTTTCAGCAGAAATAAACATGTTTCTGCAAGTTTGGTCAACCCCATGTAAGTTATGGGGCAGTAACATCACACTTTTCAAAACGTGTTTTTCAGCCCGAAATAAACGCGTTTTTTCAGACAACTGAATCTCCTTGTAACAGCAAGGCTCAGAAGAGCCCACACACTCAGCCCTTAACCCCAGTGTACAGAAAGTGTCAAAACGTGTTTTTCAGCAGAAATAAACATGTTTCTGCAAGTTTGGTCAACCCCATGTAAGTTATGGGGCAGTAACATCACACTTTTCAAAACGTGTTTTTCAGCCCGAAATAAACGCGTTTTTTCAGACAACTGAATCTCCTTGTAACAGCAAGGCTCAGAAGAGCCCACACACTCAGCCCTTAACCCCAGTGTACAGAAAGTGTCAAAACGTGTTTTTCAGCAGAAATAAACATGTTTCTGCAAGTTTGGTCAACCCCATGTAAGTTATGGGGCAGTAACATCACACTTTTCAAAACGTGTTTTTCAGCCCGAAATAAACGCGTTTTTTAAGACAACTGAATCTCCTTGTAACAGCAAGGCTCACAAGAGCCCACACACTCAGCCCTTAACCCCAGTGTACAGAAAGTGTCAAAACGTGTTTTTCAGCAGAAATAAACATGTTTCTGCAAGTTTGGTCAACCCCATGTAAGTTATGGGGCAGTAACATCACCTTTTCAAAACGTGTTTTTCAGCCCGAAATAAACGCGTTTTTTAAGACAACTGAATCTCCTTGTAACAGCAAGGCTCACAAGAGCCCACACACTCAGCCCTTAACCCCAGTGTACAGAAAGTGTCAAAACGTGTTTTTCAGCAGAAATAAACATGTTTCTGCAAGTTTGGTCAACCCCATGTAAGTTATGGGGCAGTAACATGACACTTTTCAAAACGTGTTTTTCAGCCCGAAATAAACGCGTTTTTTCAGGCAACTGAATCTACTTGTAACAGCAAGGCTCAGAAGTGCCCACACACTCAGCCCTTAACCCCAGTGTGCAGAAAGGGTAAAAACGTGTTTTTTTAGCAGAAATAAACATGTTTCTGCAAGTTTGGTCAACCCCATGTAAGTTATGGGGCAGTAACATCACACTTTTCAAAACGTGTTTTTCAGCCCGAAATAAACGCGTTTTTTCAGACAACTGAATCTCCTTGTAACAGCAAGGCTCAGAAGAGCCCACACACTCAGCCCTTAACCCCAGTGTACAGAAAGTGTCAAAACGTGTTTTTCAGCAGAAATAAACATGTTTCTGCAAGTTTGGTCAACCCCATGTAAGTTATGGGCCAGAAACATCACACTTTTCAAAACGTGTTTTTCAGCCCGAAATAAACGCGTTTTTTCAGACAACTGAATCTCCTTGTAACAGCAAGGCTAAGAAGAGCCCACACACTCAGCCCTTAACCCCAGTGTACAGAAAGTGTCAAAACGTGTTTTTCAGCAGAAATAAACATGTTTCTGCAAGTTTGGTCAACCCCATGTAAGTTATGGGGCAGTAACATCACACTTTTCAAAACGTGTTTTTCAGCCCGAAATAAACGCGTTTTTTCAGACAACTGAATCTCCTTGTAACAGCAAGGCTCAGAAGAGCCCACACACTCAGCCCTTAACCCCAGTGTACAGAAAGTGTCAAAACGTGTTTTTCAGCAGAAATAAACATGTTTCTGCAAGTTTGGTCAACCCCATGTAAGTTATGGGGCAGTAACATCACACTTTTCAAAACGTGTTTTTCAGCCCGAAATAAACGCGTTTTTTCAGACAACTGAATCTCCTTGTAACAGCAAGGCTCAGAAGAGCCCACACACTCAGCCCTTAACCCCAGTGTACAGAAAGTGTCAAAACGTGTTTTTCAGCAGAAATAAACATGTTTCTGCAAGTTTGGTCAACCCCATGTAAGTTATGGGGCAGTAACATCACACTTTTCAAAACGTGTTTTTCAGCCCGAAATAAACGCGTTTTTCAGACAACTGAATCTCCTTGTAACAGCAAGGCTCAGAAGAGCCCACACACTCAGCCCTTAACCCCAGTATACAGAAAGTGTCAAAACGTGTTTTTCAGCAGAAATAAACATGTTTCTGCAAGTTTGGTCAACCCCATGTAAGTTATGGGGCAGTAACATCACACTTTTCAAAACGTGTTTTTCAGCCCGAAATAAACGCGTTTTTTTCAGACAACTGAATCTCCTTGTAACAGCAAGGCTCAGAAGACCCCACACACTCAGCCCTTAACCCCAGTGTACAGAAAGTGTCAAAAAGTGTTTTTCAGCAGAAATAAACATGTTTCTGCAAGTTTGGTCAACCCCATGTAAGTTATGGGGCAGTAACATCACACTTTTCAAAACGTGTTTTTCAGCCCGAAATAAACGCGTTTTTTCAGACAACTGAATCTCCTTGTAACAGCAAGGCTAAGAAGAGCCCACACACACAGCCCTTAACCCCAGTGTACAGAAAGTGTCAAAACGTGTTTTTCAGCAGAAATAAACATGTTTCTGCAAGTTTGGTCAACCCCATGTAAGTTATGGGGCAGTAACATGACACTTTTCAAAACGTGTTTTTTAGCCCGAAATAAACGCGTTTTTTCAGTCAACTGAATCTCCTTGTAACAGCAAGGCTAAGAAGAGCCCACACACTCAGCCCTTAACCCCAGTGTACAGAAAGTGTCAAAACGTGTTTTTCAGCAGAAATAAACATGTTTCTGCAAGTTTGGTCAACCCCATGTAAGTTATGGGGCAGTAACATCACACTTTTCAAAACGTGTTTTTCAGCCCGAAATAAACGCGTTTTTTCAGACAACTGAATCTCCTTGTAACAGCAAGGCTCAGAAGAGCCCACACACTCAGCCCTTAACCCCAGTGTACAGAAAGTGTCAAAACGTGTTTTTCAGCAGAAATAAACATGTTTCTGCAAGTTTGGTCAACCCCATGTAAGTTATGGGGCAGTAACATCACACTTTTCAAAACGTGTTTTTCAGCCCGAAATAAACACGTTTTTTCAGACAACTGAATCTCCTTGTAACAGCAAGGCTCAGAAGAGCCCACACACTCAGCCCTTAACCCCAGTGTACAGAAAGTGTCAAAACGTGTTTTTCAGCAGAAATAAACATGTTTCTGCAAGTTTGGTCAACCCCATGTAAGTTATGGGGCAGTAACATCACACTTTTCAAAACGTGTTTTTCAGCCCGAAATAAACACGTTTTTTCAGACAACTGAATCTCCTTGTAACAGCAAGGCTCAGAAGAGCCCACACACTCAGCCCTTAACCCCAGTATACAGAAAGTGTCAAAACGTGTTTTTCAGCAGAAATAAACATGTTTCTGCAAGTTTGGTCAACCCCATGTAAGTTATGGGGCAGTAACATCACACTTTTCAAAACGTGTTTTTCAGCCCGAAATAAACGCGTTTTTTCAGACAACTGAATCTCCTTGTAACAGCAAGGCTCAGAAGACCCCACACACTCAGCCCTTAACCCCAGTGTACAGAAAGTGTCAAAAAGTGTTTTTCAGCAGAAATAAACATGTTTCTGCAAGTTTGGTCAACCCCATGTAAGTTATGGGGCAGTAACATCACACTTATCAAAACGTGTTTTTCAGCCCGAAATAAACGCGTTTTTTCAGACAACTGAATCTCCTTGTAACAGCAAGGCTAAGAAGAGCCCACACACACAGCCCTTAACCCCAGTGTACAGAAAGTGTCAAAACGTGTTTTTCAGCAGAAATAAACATGTTTCTGCAAGTTTGGTCAACCCCATGTAAGTTATGGGGCAGTAACATGACACTTTTCAAAACGTGTTTTTTAGCCCGAAATAAACGCGTTTTTTCAGTCAACTGAATCTCCTTGTAACAGCAAGGCTAAGAAGAGCCCACACACTCAGCCCTTAACCCCAGTGTACAGAAAGTGTCAAAACGTGTTTTTCAGCAGAAATAAACATGTTTCTGCAAGTTTGGTCAACCCCATGTAAGTTATGGGGCAGTAACATCACACTTTTCAAAACGTGTTTTTCAGCCCGAAATAAACGCGTTTTTTCAGACAACTGAATCTCCTTGTAACAGCAAGGCTCAGAAGAGCCCACACACTCAGCCCTTAACCCCAGTGTACAGAAAGTGTCAAAACGTGTTTTTCAGCAGAAATAAACATGTTTCTGCAAGTTTGGTCAACCCCATGTAAGTTATGGGGCAGTAACATCACACTTTTCAAAACGTGTTTTTCAGCCCGAAATAAACGCGTTTTTTCAGACAACTGAATCTCCTTGTAACAGCAAGGCTCAGAAGTGCCCACACACTCAGCCCTTAACCCCAGTGTGCAGAAAGGGTCAAAACGTGTTTTTTAGCAGAAATAAACATGTTTCTGCAAGTTTGGTCAACCCCATGTAAGTTATGGGGCAGTAACATCACACTTTTCAAAACATGTTTTTCAGCCCGAAATAAACGCGTTTTTTCAGACAACTGAATCTCCTTGTAACAGCAAGGCTCAGAAGAGCCCACACACTCAGCCTTTAACCCCAGTGTACAGAAAGTGTCAAAACGTGTTTTTCAGCAGAAATAAACATGTTTCTGCAAGTTTGGTCAACCCCATGTAAGTTATGGGGCAGTAACATCACACTTTTCAAAACGTGTTTTTCAGCCCGAAATAAACGCGTTTTTTCAGACAACTGAATCTCCTTGTAACAGCAAGGCTCAGAAGAGCCCACACACTCAGCCTTTAACCCCAGTGTACAGAAAGTGTCAAAACGTGTTTTTCAGCAGAAATAAACATGTTTCTGCAAGTTTGGTCAACCCCATGTAAGTTATGGGGCAGTAACATCACACTTTTCAAAACGTGTTTTTCAGCCCGAAATAAACGCGTTTTTTCAGACAACTGAATCTCCTTGTAACAGCAAGGCTCACAAGAGCCCACACACTCAGCCCTTAACCCCAGTGTACAGAAATTGTCAAAACGTGTTTTTCAGCAGAAATAAACATGTTTCTGCAAGTTTGGTCAACCCCATGTAAGTTATGGGGCAGTAACATCACACTTTTCAAAACGTGTTTTTCAGCCCAAAATAAACGCGTTTTTTCAGACAACTGAATCTCCTTGTAACAGCAAGGCTAAGAAGAGCCCACACACACAGCCCTTAACCCCAGTGTACAGAAAGTGTCAAAACGTGTTTTTCAGCAGAAATAAACATGTTTCTGCAAGTTTGGTCAACCCCATGTAAGTTATGGGGCAGTAACATGACACTTTTCAAAACGTGTTTTTTAGCCCGAAATAAACGCGTTTTTTCAGTCAACTGAATCTCCTTGTAACAGCAAGGCTAAGAAGAGCCCACACACTCAGCCCTTAACCCCAGTGTACAGAAAGTGTCAAAACGTGTTTTTCAGCAGAAATAAACATGTTTCTGCAAGTTTGGTCAACCCCATGTAAGTTATGGGGCAGTAACATGACACTTTTCAAAACGTGTTTTTTAGCCCGAAATAAACGCGTTTTTTCAGTCAACTGAATCTCCTTGTAACAGCAAGGCTAAGAAGAGCCCACACACTCAGCCCTTAACCCCAGTGTACAGAAAGTGTCAAAACGTGTTTTTCAGCAGAAATAAACATGTTTCTGCAAGTTTGGTCAACCCCATGTAAGTTATGGGGCAGTAACATCACACTTTTCAAAACGTGTTTTTCAGCCCGAAATAAACGCGTTTTTTCAGACAACTGAATCTCCTTGTAACAGCAAGGCTCAGAAGAGCCCACACACTCAGCCCTTAACCCCAGTGTACAGAAAGTGTCAAAACGTGTTTTTCAGCAGAAATAAACATGTTTCTGCAAGTTTGGTCAACCCCATGTAAGTTATGGGGCAGTAACATCACACTTTTCAAAACGTGTTTTTCAGCCCGAAATAAACGCGTTTTTTCAGACAACTGAATCTCCTTGTAACAGCAAGGCTCAGAAGTGCCCACACACTCAGCCCTTAACCCCAGTGTGCAGAAAGGGTCAAAACGTGTTTTTTAGCAGAAATAAACATGTTTCTGCAAGTTTGGTCAACCCCATGTAAGTTATGGGGCAGTAACATCACACTTTTCAAAACGTGTTTTTCAGCCCGAAATAAACGCGTTTTTTCAGACAACTGAATCTCTTTGTAACAGCAAGGCTAAGAAGAGCCCACACACACAGCCCTTAACCCCAGTGTACAGAAAGTGTCAAAACGTGTTTTTCAGCAGAAATAAACATGTTTCTGCAAGTTTGGTCAACCCCATGTAAGTTATGGGGCAGTAACATGACACTTTTCAAAACGTGTTTTTTAGCCCGAAATAAACGCGTTTTTTCAGTCAACTGAATCTCCTTGTAACAGCAAGGCTAAGAAGAGCCCACACACTCAGCCCTTAACCCCAGTGTACAGAAAGTGTCAAAACGTGTTTTTCAGCAGAAATAAACATGTTTCTGCAAGTTTGGTCAACCCCATGTAAGTTATGGGGCAGTAACATCACACTTTTCAAAACGTGTTTTTCAGCCCGAAATAAACGCGTTTTTTCAGACAACTGAATCTCCTTGTAACAGCAAGGCTCAGAAGAGCCCACACACTCAGCCCTTAACCCCAGTGTACAGAAAGTGTCAAAACGTGTTTTTCAGCAGAAATAAACATGTTTCTGCAAGTTTGGTCAACCCCATGTAAGTTATGGGGCAGTAACATCACACTTTTCAAAACGTGTTTTTCAGCCCGAAATAAACACGTTTTTTCAGACAACTGAATCTCCTTGTAACAGCAAGGCTCAGAAGAGCCCACACACTCAGCCCTTAACCCCAGTGTACAGAAAGTGTCAAAACGTGTTTTTCAGCAGAAATAAACATGTTTCTGCAAGTTTGGTCAACCCCATGTAAGTTATGGGGCAGTAACATCACACTTTTCAAAACGTGTTTTTCAGCCCGAAATAAACACGTTTTTTCAGACAACTGAATCTCCTTGTAACAGCAAGGCTCAGAAGAGCCCACACACTCAGCCCTTAACCCCAGTGTACAGAAAGTGTCAAAACGTGTTTTTCAGCAGAAATAAACATGTTTCTGCAAGTTTGGTCAACCCCATGTAAGTTATGGGGCAGTAACATCACACTTTTCAAAACGTGTTTTTCAGCCCGAAATAAACGCGTTTTTTCAGACAACTGAATCTCCTTGTAACAGCAAGGCTCAGAAGTGCCCACACACTCAGCCCTTAACCCCAGTGTGCAGAAAGGGTCAAAACGTGTTTTTTAGCAGAAATAAACATGTTTCTGCAAGTTTGGTCAACCCCATGTAAGTTATGGGGCAGTAACATCACACTTTTCAAAACATGTTTTTCAGCCCGAAATAAACGCGTTTTTTCAGACAACTGAATCTCCTTGTAACAGCAAGGCTCAGAAGAGCCCACACACTCAGCCTTTAACCCCAGTGTACAGAAAGTGTCAAAACGTGTTTTTCAGCAGAAATAAACATGTTTCTGCAAGTTTGGTCAACCCCATGTAAGTTATGGGGCAGTAACATCACACTTTTCAAAACGTGTTTTTCAGCCCGAAATAAACGCGTTTTTTCAGACAACTGAATCTCCTTGTAACAGCAAGGCTCAGAAGAGCCCACACACTCAGCCTTTAACCCCAGTGTACAGAAAGTGTCAAAACGTGTTTTTCAGCAGAAATAAACATGTTTCTGCAAGTTTGGTCAACCCCATGTAAGTTATGGGGCAGTAACATCACACTTTTCAAAACGTGTTTTTCAGCCCGAAATAAACGCGTTTTTTCAGACAACTGAATCTCCTTGTAACAGCAAGGCTCACAAGAGCCCACACACTCAGCCCTTAACCCCAGTGTACAGAAATTGTCAAAACGTGTTTTTCAGCAGAAATAAACATGTTTCTGCAAGTTTGGTCAACCCCATGTAAGTTATGGGGCAGTAACATCACACTTTTCAAAACGTGTTTTTCAGCCCGAAATAAACGCGTTTTTTCAGACATCTGAATCTCCTTGTAACAGCAAGGCTAAGAAGAGCCCACACACACAGCCCTTAACCCCAGTGTACAGAAAGTGTCAAAACGTGTTTTTCAGCAGAAATAAACATGTTTCTGCAAGTTTGGTCAACCCCATGTAAGTTATGGGGCAGTAACATGACACTTTTCAAAACGTGTTTTTTAGCCCGAAATAAACGCGTTTTTTCAGTCAACTGAATCTCCTTGTAACAGCAAGGCTAAGAAGAGCCCACACACTCAGCCCTTAACCCCAGTGTACAGAAAGTGTCAAAACGTGTTTTTCAGCAGAAATAAACATGTTTCTGCAAGTTTGGTCAACCCCATGTAAGTTATGGGGCAGTAACATCACACTTTTCAAAACGTGTTTTTCAGCCCGAAATAAACGCGTTTTTTCAGGCAACTGAATCTACTTGTAACAGCAAGGCTCAGAAGAGCCCACACACTCAGCCCTTAACCCCAGTGTACAGAAAGTGTCAAAACGTGTTTTTCAGCAGAAATAAACATGTTTCTGCAAGTTTGGTCAACCCCATGTAAGTTATGGGGCAGTAACATCACACTTTTCAAAACGTGTTTTTCAGCCCGAAATAAACGCGTTTTTTCAGACAACTGAATCTCCTTGTAACAGCAAGGCTCAGAAGAGCCCACACACTCAGCCCTTAACCCCAGTGTACAGAAAGTGTCAAAACGTGTTTTTCAGCAGAAATAAACATGTTTCTGCAAGTTTGGTCAACCCCATGTAAGTTATGGGGCAGTAACATCACACTTTTCAAAACGTGTTTTTCAGCCCGAAATAAACGCGTTTTTTCAGACAACTGAATCTCCTTGTAACAGCAAGGCTCAGAAGAGCCCACACACTCAGCCCTTAACCCCAGTGTACAGAAAGTGTCAAAACGTGTTTTTCAGCAGAAATAAACATGTTTCTGCAAGTTTGGTCAACCCCATGTAAGTTATGGGGCAGTAACATCACACTTTTCAAAACGTGTTTTTCAGCCCGAAATAAACGCGTTTTTTAAGACAACTGAATCTCCTTGTAACAGCAAGGCTCACAAGAGCCCACACACTCAGCCCTTAACCCCAGTGTACAGAAAGTGTCAAAACGTGTTTTTCAGCAGAAATAAACATGTTTCTGCAAGTTTGGTCAACCCCATGTAAGTTATGGGGCAGTAACATCACCTTTTCAAAACGTGTTTTTCAGCCCGAAATAAACGCGTTTTTTAAGACAACTGAATCTCCTTGTAACAGCAAGGCTCACAAGAGCCCACACACTCAGCCCTTAACCCCAGTGTACAGAAAGTGTCAAAACGTGTTTTTCAGCAGAAATAAACATGTTTCTGCAAGTTTGGTCAACCCCATGTAAGTTATGGGGCAGTAACATGACACTTTTCAAAACGTGTTTTTCAGCCCGAAATAAACGCGTTTTTTCAGGCAACTGAATCTACTTGTAACAGCAAGGCTCAGAAGTGCCCACACACTCAGCCCTTAACCCCAGTGTGCAGAAAGGGTAAAAACGTGTTTTTTAGCAGAAATAAACATGTTTCTGCAAGTTTGGTCAACCCCATGTAAGTTATGGGGCAGTAACATCACACTTTTCAAAACGTGTTTTTCAGCCCGAAATAAACGCGTTTTTTCAGACAACTGAATCTCCTTGTAACAGCAAGGCTCAGAAGAGCCCACACACTCAGCCCTTAACCCCAGTGTACAGAAAGTGTCAAAACGTGTTTTTCAGCAGAAATAAACATGTTTCTGCAAGTTTGGTCAACCCCATGTAAGTTATGGGGCAGTAACATGACACTTTTCAAAACGTGTTTTTTAGCCCGAAATAAACGCGTTTTTTCAGTCAACTGAATCTCCTTGTAACAGCAAGGCTAAGAAGAGCCCACACACTCAGCCCTTAACCCCAGTGTACAGAAAGTGTCAAAACGTGTTTTTCAGCAGAAATAAACATGTTTCTGCAAGTTTGGTCAACCCCATGTAAGTTATGGGGCAGTAACATCACACTTTTCAAAACGTGTTTTTCAGCCCGAAATAAACGCGTTTTTTCAGACAACTGAATCTCCTTGTAACAGCAAGGCTCAGAAGAGCCCACACACTCAGCCCTTAACCCCAGTGTACAGAAAGTGTCAAAACGTGTTTTTCAGCAGAAATAAACATGTTTCTGCAAGTTTGGTCAACCCCATGTAAGTTATGGGGCAGTAACATCACACTTTTCAAAACGTGTTTTTCAGCCCGAAATAAACGCGTTTTTTCAGACAACTGAATCTCCTTGTAACAGCAAGGCTCAGAAGTGCCCACACACTCAGCCCTTAACCCCAGTGTGCAGAAAGGGTCAAAACGTGTTTTTTAGCAGAAATAAACATGTTTCTGCAAGTTTGGTCAACCCCATGTAAGTTATGGGGCAGTAACATCACACCTTTCAAAACGTGTTTTTCAGCCCGAAATAAACGCGTTTTTTCAGACAACTGAATCTCCTTGTAACAGCAAGGCTAAGAAGAGCCCACACACACAGCCCTTAACCCCAGTGTACAGAAAGTGTCAAAACGTGTTTTTCAGCAGAAATAAACATGTTTCTGCAAGTTTGGTCAACCCCATGTAAGTTATGGGGCAGTAACATGACACTTTTCAAAACGTGTTTTTTAGCCCGAAATAAACGCGTTTTTTCAGTCAACTGAATCTCCTTGTAACAGCAAGGCTAAGAAGAGCCCACACACTCAGCCCTTAACCCCAGTGTACAGAAAGTGTCAAAACGTGTTTTTCAGCAGAAATAAACATGTTTCTGCAAGTTTGGTCAACCCCATGTAAGTTATGGGGCAGTAACATCACACTTTTCAAAACGTGTTTTTCAGCCCGAAATAAACACGTTTTTTCAGACAACTGAATCTCCTTGTAACAGCAAGGCTCAGAAGAGCCCACACACTCAGCCCTTAACCCCAGTGTACAGAAAGTGTCAAAACGTGTTTTTCAGCAGAAATAAACATGTTTCTGCAAGTTTGGTCAACCCCATGTAAGTTATGGGGCAGTAACATCACACTTTTCAAAACGTGTTTTTCAGCCCGAAATAAACGCGTTTTTTCAGACAACTGAATCTCCTTGTAACAGCAAGGCTCAGAAGAGCCCACACACTCAGCCCTTAACCCCAGTGTACAGAAAGTGTCAAAACGTGTTTTTCAGCAGAAATAAACATGTTTCTGCAAGTTTGGTCAACCCCATGTAAGTTATGGGGCAGTAACATGACACTTTTCAAAACGTGTTTTTTAGCCCGAAATAAACGCGTTTTTTCAGTCAACTGAATCTCCTTGTAACAGCAAGGCTAAGAAGAGCCCACACACTCAGCCCTTAACCCCAGTGTACAGAAAGTGTCAAAACGTGTTTTTCAGCAGAAATAAACATGTTTCTGCAAGTTTGGTCAACCCCATGTAAGTTATGGGGCAGTAACATCACACTTTTCAAAACGTGTTTTTCAGCCCGAAATAAACGCGTTTTTTCAGACAACTGAATCTCCTTGTAACAGCAAGGCTCAGAAGAGCCCACACACTCAGCCCTTAACCCCAGTGTACAGAAAGTGTCAAAACGTGTTTTTCAGCAGAAATAAACATGTTTCTGCAAGTTTGGTCAACCCCATGTAAGTTATGGGGCAGTAACATCACACTTTTCAAAACGTGTTTTTCAGCCCGAAATAAACGCGTTTTTTCAGACAACTGAATCTCCTTGTAACAGCAAGGCTCAGAAGTGCCCACACACTCAGCCCTTAACCCCAGTGTGCAGAAAGGGTCAAAACGTGTTTTTTAGCAGAAATAAACATGTTTCTGCAAGTTTGGTCAACCCCATGTAAGTTATGGGGCAGTAACATCACACTTTTCAAAACGTGTTTTTCAGCCCGAAATAAACGCGTTTTTTCAGACAACTGAATCTCCTTGTAACAGCAAGGCTAAGAAGAGCCCACACACACAGCCCTTAACCCCAGTGTACAGAAAGTGTCAAAACGTGTTTTTCAGCAGAAATAAACATGTTTCTGCAAGTTTGGTCAACCCCATGTAAGTTATGGGGCAGTAACATGACACTTTTCAAAACGTGTTTTTTAGCCCGAAATAAACGCGTTTTTTCAGTCAACTGAATCTCCTTGTAACAGCAAGGCTAAGAAGAGCCCACACACTCAGCCCTTAACCCCAGTGTACAGAAAGTGTCAAAACGTGTTTTTCAGCAGAAATAAACATGTTTCTGCAAGTTTGGTCAACCCCATGTAAGTTATGGGGCAGTAACATCACACTTTTCAAAACGTGTTTTTCAGCCCGAAATAAACGCGTTTTTTCAGACAACTGAATCTCCTTGTAACAGCAAGGCTCAGAAGAGCCCACACACTCAGCCCTTAACCCCAGTGTACAGAAAGTGTCAAAACGTGTTTTTCAGCAGAAATAAACATGTTTCTGCAAGTTTGGTCAACCCCATGTAAGTTATGGGGCAGTAACATCACACTTTTCAAAACGTGTTTTTCAGCCCGAAATAAACACGTTTTTTCAGACAACTGAATCTCCTTGTAACAGCAAGGCTCAGAAGAGCCCACACACTCAGCCCTTAACCCCAGTGTACAGAAAGTGTCAAAACGTGTTTTTCAGCAGAAATAAACATGTTTCTGCAAGTTTGGTCAACCCCATGTAAGTTATGGGGCAGTAACATCACACTTTTCAAAACGTGTTTTTCAGCCCGAAATAAACACGTTTTTTCAGACAACTGAATCTCCTTGTAACAGCAAGGCTCAGAAGAGCCCACACACTCAGCCCTTAACCCCAGTGTACAGAAAGTGTCAAAACGTGTTTTTCAGCAGAAATAAACATGTTTCTGCAAGTTTGGTCAACCCCATGTAAGTTATGGGGCAGTAACATCACACTTTTCAAAACGTGTTTTTCAGCCCGAAATAAACGCGTTTTTTCAGACAACTGAATCTCCTTGTAACAGCAAGGCTCAGAAGTGCCCACACACTCAGCCCTTAACCCCAGTGTGCAGAAAGGGTCAAAACGTGTTTTTTAGCAGAAATAAACATGTTTCTGCAAGTTTGGTCAACCCCATGTAAGTTATGGGGCAGTAACATCACACTTTTCAAAACATGTTTTTCAGCCCGAAATAAACGCGTTTTTTCAGACAACTGAATCTCCTTGTAACAGCAAGGCTCAGAAGAGCCCACACATTCAGCCTTTAACCCCAGTGTACAGAAAGTGTCAAAACGTGTTTTTCAGCAGAAATAAACATGTTTCTGCAAGTTTGGTCAACCCCATGTAAGTTATGGGGCAGTAACATCACACTTTTCAAAACGTGTTTTTCAGCCCGAAATAAACGCGTTTTTTCAGACAACTGAATCTCCTTGTAACAGCAAGGCTCAGAAGAGCCCACACACTCAGCCTTTAACCCCAGTGTACAGAAAGTGTCAAAACGTGTTTTTCAGCAGAAATAAACATGTTTCTGCAAGTTTGGTCAACCCCATGTAAGTTATGGGGCAGTAACATCACACTTTTCAAAACGTGTTTTTCAGCCCGAAATAAACGCGTTTTTTCAGACAACTGAATCTCCTTGTAACAGCAAGGCTCACAAGAGCCCACACACTCAGCCCTTAACCCCAGTGTACAGAAATTGTCAAAACGTGTTTTTCAGCAGAAATAAACATGTTTCTGCAAGTTTGGTCAACCCCATGTAAGTTATGGGGCAGTAACATCACACTTTTCAAAACGTGTTTTTCAGCCCGAAATAAACGCGTTTTTTCAGACAACTGAATCTCCTTGTAACAGCAAGGCTAAGAAGAGCCCACACACACAGCCCTTAACCCCAGTGTACAGAAAGTGTCAAAACGTGTTTTTCAGCAGAAATAAACATGTTTCTGCAAGTTTGGTCAACCCCATGTAAGTTATGGGGCAGTAACATGACACTTTTCAAAACGTGTTTTTTAGCCCGAAATAAACGCGTTTTTTCAGTCAACTGAATCTCCTTGTAACAGCAAGGCTAAGAAGAGCCCACACACTCAGCCCTTAACCCCAGTGTACAGAAAGTGTCAAAACGTGTTTTTCAGCAGAAATAAACATGTTTCTGCAAGTTTGGTCAACCCCATGTAAGTTATGGGGCAGTAACATCACACTTTTCAAAACGTGTTTTTCAGCCCGAAATAAACGCGTTTTTTCAGGCAACTGAATCTACTTGTAACAGCAAGGCTCAGAAGAGCCCACACACTCAGCCCTTAACCCCAGTGTACAGAAAGTGTCAAAACGTGTTTTTCAGCAGAAATAAACATGTTTCTGCAAGTTTGGTCAACCCCATGTAAGTTATGGGGCAGTAACATCACACTTTTCAAAACGTGTTTTTCAGCCCGAAATAAACGCGTTTTTTCAGACAACTGAATCTCCTTGTAACAGCAAGGCTCAGAAGAGCCCACACACTCAGCCCTTAACCCCAGTGTACAGAAAGTGTCAAAACGTGTTTTTCAGCAGAAATAAACATGTTTCTGCAAGTTTGGTCAACCCCATGTAAGTTATGGGGCAGTAACATCACACTTTTCAAAACGTGTTTTTCAGCCCGAAATAAACGCGTTTTTTCAGACAACTGAATCTCCTTGTAACAGCAAGGCTCAGAAGAGCCCACACACTCAGCCCTTAACCCCAGTGTACAGAAAGTGTCAAAACGTGTTTTTCAGCAGAAATAAACATGTTTCTGCAAGTTTGGTCAACCCCATGTAAGTTATGGGGCAGTAACATCACACTTTTCAAAACGTGTTTTTCAGCCCGAAATAAACGCGTTTTTTCAGACAACTGAATCTCCTTGTAACAGCAAGGCTCACAAGAGCCCACACACTCAGCCCTTAACCCCAGTGTACAGAAAGTGTCAAAACGTGTTTTTCAGCAGAAATAAACATGTTTCTGCAAGTTTGGTCAACCCCATGTAAGTTATGGGGCAGTAACATGACACTTTTCAAAACGTGTTTTTTAGCCCGAAATAAACGCGTTTTTTCAGTCAACTGAATCTCCTTGTAACAGCAAGGCTAAGAAGAGCCCACACACTCAGCCCTTAACCCCAGTGTACAGAAAGTGTCAAAACGTGTTTTTCAGCAGAAATAAACATGTTTCTGCAAGTTTGGTCAACCCCATTTAAGTTATGGGGCAGTAACATCACACTTTTCAAAACGTGTTTTTCAGCCCGAAATAAACGCGTTTTTTCAGACAACTGAATCTCCTTGTAACAGCAAGGCTCAGAAGAGCCCACACACTCAGCCCTTAACCCCAGTGTACAGAAAGTGTCAAAACGTGTTTTTCAGCAGAAATAAACATGTTTCTGCAAGTTTGGTCAACCCCATGTAAGTTATGGGGCAGTAACATCACACTTTTCAAAACGTGTTTTTCAGCCCGAAATAAACGCGTTTTTTCAGACAACTGAATCTCCTTGTAACAGCAAGGCTCAGAAGTGCCCACACACTCAGCCCTTAACCCCAGTGTGCAGAAAGGGTCAAAACGTGTTTTTTAGCAGAAATAAACATGTTTCTGCAAGTTTGGTCAACCCCATGTAAGTTATGGGGCAGTAACATCACACCTTTCAAAACGTGTTTTTCAGCCCGAAATAAACGCGTTTTTTCAGACAACTGAATCTCCTTGTAACAGCAAGGCTAAGAAGAGCCCACACACACAGCCCTTAACCCCAGTGTACAGAAAGTGTCAAAACGTGTTTTTCAGCAGAAATAAACATGTTTCTGCAAGTTTGGTCAACCCCATGTAAGTTATGGGGCAGTAACATGACACTTTTCAAAACGTGTTTTTTAGCCCGAAATAAACGCGTTTTTTCAGTCAACTGAATCTCCTTGTAACAGCAAGGCTAAGAAGAGCCCACACACTCAGCCCTTAACCCCAGTGTACAGAAAGTGTCAAAACGTGTTTTTCAGCAGAAATAAACATGTTTCTGCAAGTTTGGTCAACCCCATGTAAGTTATGGGGCAGTAACATCACACTTTTCAAAACGTGTTTTTCAGCCCGAAATAAACACGTTTTTTCAGACAACTGAATCTCCTTGTAACAGCAAGGCTCAGAAGAGCCCACACACTCAGCCCTTAACCCCAGTGTACAGAAAGTGTCAAAACGTGTTTTTCAGCAGAAATAAACATGTTTCTGCAAGTTTGGTCAACCCCATGTAAGTTATGGGGCAGTAACATCACACTTTTCAAAACGTGTTTTTCAGCCCGAAATAAACACGTTTTTTCAGACAACTGAATCTCCTTGTAACAGCAAGGCTCAGAAGAGCCCACACACTCAGCCCTTAACCCCAGTGTACAGAAAGTGTCAAAACGTGTTTTTCAGCAGAAATAAACATGTTTCTGCAAGTTTGGTCAACCCCATGTAAGTTATGGGGCAGTAACATCACACTTTTCAAAACGTGTTTTTCAGCCCGAAATAAACACGTTTTTTCAGACAACTGAATCTCCTTGTAACAGCAAGGCTCAGAAGAGCCCACACACTCAGCCCTTAACCCCAGTGTACAGAAAGTGTCAAAACGTGTTTTTCAGCAGAAATAAACATGTTTCTGCAAGTTTGGTCAACCCCATGTAAGTTATGGGGCAGTAACATCACACTTTTCAAAACGTGTTTTTCAGCCCGAAATAAACGCGTTTTTTCAGACAACTGAATCTCCTTGTAACAGCAAGGCTCAGAAGAGCCCACACACTCAGCCCTTAACCCCAGTATACAGAAAGTGTCAAAACGTGTTTTTCAGCAGAAATAAACATGTTTCTGCAAGTTTGGTCAACCCCATGTAAGTTATGGGGCAGTAACATCACACTTTTCAAAACGTGTTTTTCAGCCCGAAATAAACGCGTTTTTTCAGACAACTGAATCTCCTTGTAACAGCAAGGCTCAGAAGACCCCACACACTCAGCCCTTAACCCCAGTGTACAGAAAGTGTCAAAAAGTGTTTTTCAGCAGAAATAAACATGTTTCTGCAAGTTTGGTCAACCCCATGTAAGTTATGGGGCAGTAACATCACACTTTTCAAAACGTGTTTTTCAGCCCGAAATAAACGCGTTTTTTCAGACAACTGAATCTCCTTGTAACAGCAAGGCTAAGAAGAGCCCACACACACAGCCCTTAACCCCAGTGTACAGAAAGTGTCAAAACGTGTTTTTCAGCAGAAATAAACATGTTTCTGCAAGTTTGGTCAACCCCATGTAAGTTATGGGGCAGTAACATGACACTTTTCAAAACGTGTTTTTTAGCCCGAAATAAACGCGTTTTTTCAGTCAACTGAATCTCCTTGTAACAGCAAGGCTAAGAAGAGCCCACACACTCAGCCCTTAACCCCAGTGTACAGAAAGTGTCAAAACGTGTTTTTCAGCAGAAATAAACATGTTTCTGCAAGTTTGGTCAACCCCATGTAAGTTATGGGGCAGTAACATCACACTTTTCAAAACGTGTTTTTCAGCCCGAAATAAACGCGTTTTTTCAGACAACTGAATCTCCTTGTAACAGCAAGGCTCAGAAGAGCCCACACACTCAGCCCTTAACCCCAGTGTACAGAAAGTGTCAAAACGTGTTTTTCAGCAGAAATAAACATGTTTCTGCAAGTTTGGTCAACCCCATGTAAGTTATGGGGCAGTAACATCACACTTTTCAAAACGTGTTTTTCAGCCCGAAATAAACGCGTTTTTTCAGACAACTGAATCTCCTTGTAACAGCAAGGCTCAGAAGAGCCCACACACTCAGCCCTTAACCCCAGTGTACAGAAAGTGTCAAAACGTGTTTTTCAGCAGAAATAAACATGTTTCTGCAAGTTTGGTCAACCCCATGTAAGTTATGGGGCAGTAACATGACACTTTTCAAAACGTGTTTTTCAGCCCGAAATAAACGCGTTTTTTCAGGCAACTGAATCTACTTGTAACAGCAAGGCTCAGAAGTGCCCACACACTCAGCCCTTAACCCCAGTGTGCAGAAAGGGTAAAAACGTGTTTTTTAGCAGAAATAAACATGTTTCTGCAAGTTTGGTCAACCCCATGTAAGTTATGGGGCAGTAACATCACACTTTTCAAAACGTGTTTTTCAGCCCGAAATAAACGCGTTTTTTCAGACAACTGAATCTCCTTGTAACAGCAAGGCTCAGAAGAGCCCACACACTCAGCCCTTAACCCCAGTGTACAGAAAGTGTCAAAACGTGTTTTTCAGCAGAAATAAACATGTTTCTGCAAGTTTGGTCAACCCCATGTAAGTTATGGGCCAGAAACATCACACTTTTCAAAACGTGTTTTTCAGCCCGAAATAAACGCGTTTTTTCAGACAACTGAATCTCCTTGTAACAGCAAGGCTAAGAAGAGCCCACACACTCAGCCCTTAACCCCAGTGTACAGAAAGTGTCAAAACGTGTTTTTCAGCAGAAATAAACATGTTTCTGCAAGTTTGGTCAACCCCATGTAAGTTATGGGGCAGTAACATCACACTTTTCAAAACGTGTTTTTCAGCCCGAAATAAACGCGTTTTTTCAGACAACTGAATCTCCTTGTAACAGCAAGGCTCAGAAGAGCCCACACACTCAGCCCTTAACCCCAGTGTACAGAAAGTGTCAAAACGTGTTTTTCAGCAGAAATAAACATGTTTCTGCAAGTTTGGTCAACCCCATGTAAGTTATGGGGCAGTAACATCACACTTTTCAAAACGTGTTTTTCAGCCCGAAATAAACGCGTTTTTTCAGACAACTGAATCTCCTTGTAACAGCAAGGCTCAGAAGAGCCCACACACTCAGCCCTTAACCCCAGTGTACAGAAAGTGTCAAAACGTGTTTTTCAGCAGAAATAAACATGTTTCTGCAAGTTTGGTCAACCCCATGTAAGTTATGGGGCAGTAACATCACACTTTTCAAAACGTGTTTTTCAGCCCGAAATAAACGCGTTTTTTAAGACAACTGAATCTCCTTGTAACAGCAAGGCTCACAAGAGCCCACACACTCAGCCCTTAACCCCAGTGTACAGAAAGTGTCAAAACGTGTTT
Organism: Lepisosteus oculatus; assembly: GCF_040954835.1. Taxonomy (NCBI): domain Eukaryota; kingdom Metazoa; phylum Chordata; class Actinopteri; order Semionotiformes; family Lepisosteidae; genus Lepisosteus; species Lepisosteus oculatus. The sequence continues at coordinate 75,024 of NW_027168013.1, forward strand.
TTCAGCAGAAATAAACATGTTTCTGCAAGTTTGGTCAACCCCATGTAAGTTATGGGGCAGTAACATCACACTTTTCAAAACGTGTTTTTCAGCCCGAAATAAACGCGTTTTTTCAGGCAACTGAATCTACTTGTAACAGCAAGGCTCAGAAGTGCCCACACACTCAGCCCTTAACCCCAGTGTGCAGAAAGGGTAAAAACGTGTTTTTTAGCAGAAATAAACATGTTTCTGCAAGTTTGGTCAACCCCATGTAAGTTATGGGGCAGTAACATCACACTTTTCAAAACGTGTTTTTCAGCCCGAAATAAACGCGTTTTTTCAGACAACTGAATCTCCTTGTAACAGCAAGGCTCAGAAGAGCCCACACACTCAGCCCTTAACCCCAGTGTACAGAAAGTGTCAAAACGTGTTTTTCAGCAGAAATAAACATGTTTCTGCAAGTTTGGTCAACCCCATGTAAGTTATGGGGCAGTAACATGACACTTTTCAAAACGTGTTTTTTAGCCCGAAATAAACGCGTTTTTTCAGTCAACTGAATCTCCTTGTAACAGCAAGGCTAAGAAGAGCCCACACACTCAGCCCTTAACCCCAGTGTACAGAAAGTGTCAAAACGTGTTTTTCAGCAGAAATAAACATGTTTCTGCAAGTTTGGTCAACCCCATGTAAGTTATGGGGCAGTAACATCACACTTTTCAAAACGTGTTTTTCAGCCCGAAATAAACGCGTTTTTTCAGACAACTGAATCTCCTTGTAACAGCAAGGCTCAGAAGAGCCCACACACTCAGCCCTTAACCCCAGTGTACAGAAAGTGTCAAAACGTGTTTTTCAGCAGAAATAAACATGTTTCTGCAAGTTTGGTCAACCCCATGTAAGTTATGGGGCAGTAACATCACACTTTTCAAAACGTGTTTTTCAGCCCGAAATAAACGCGTTTTTTCAGACAACTGAATCTCCTTGTAACAGCAAGGCTCAGAAGTGCCCACACACTCAGCCCTTAACCCCAGTGTGCAGAAAGGGTCAAAACGTGTTTTTTAGCAGAAATAAACATGTTTCTGCAAGTTTGGTCAACCCCATGTAAGTTATGGGGCAGTAACATCACACTTTTCAAAACGTGTTTTTCAGCCCGAAATAAACGCGTTTTTTCAGACAACTGAATCTCCTTGTAACAGCAAGGCTAAGAAGAGCCCACACACACAGCCCTTAACCCCAGTGTACAGAAAGTGTCAAAACGTGTTTTTCAGCAGAAATAAACATGTTTCTGCAAGTTTGGTCAACCCCATGTAAGTTATGGGGCAGTAACATGACACTTTTCAAAACGTGTTTTTTAGCCCGAAATAAACGCGTTTTTTCAGTCAACTGAATCTCCTTGTAACAGCAAGGCTAAGAAGAGCCCACACACTCAGCCCTTAACCCCAGTGTACAGAAAGTGTCAAAACGTGTTTTTCAGCAGAAATAAACATGTTTCTGCAAGTTTGGTCAACCCCATGTAAGTTATGGGGCAGTAACATCACACTTTTCAAAACGTGTTTTTCAGCCCGAAATAAACGCGTTTTTTCAGACAACTGAATCTCCTTGTAACAGCAAGGCTCAGAAGAGCCCACACACTCAGCCCTTAACCCCAGTGTACAGAAAGTGTCAAAACGTGTTTTTCAGCAGAAATAAACATGTTTCTGCAAGTTTGGTCAACCCCATGTAAGTTATGGGGCAGTAACATCACACTTTTCAAAACGTGTTTTTCAGCCCGAAATAAACACGTTTTTTCAGACAACTGAATCTCCTTGTAACAGCAAGGCTCAGAAGAGCCCACACACTCAGCCCTTAACCCCAGTGTACAGAAAGTGTCAAAACGTGTTTTTCAGCAGAAATAAACATGTTTCTGCAAGTTTGGTCAACCCCATGTAAGTTATGGGGCAGTAACATCACACTTTTCAAAACGTGTTTTTCAGCCCGAAATAAACACGTTTTTTCAGACAACTGAATCTCCTTGTAACAGCAAGGCTCAGAAGAGCCCACACACTCAGCCCTTAACCCCAGTGTACAGAAAGTGTCAAAACGTGTTTTTCAGCAGAAATAAACATGTTTCTGCAAGTTTGGTCAACCCCATGTAAGTTATGGGGCAGTAACATCACACTTTTCAAAACGTGTTTTTCAGCCCGAAATAAACGCGTTTTTTCAGACAACTGAATCTCCTTGTAACAGCAAGGCTCAGAAGAGCCCACACACTCAGCCCTTAACCCCAGTATACAGAAAGTGTCAAAACGTGTTTTTCAGCAGAAATAAACATGTTTCTGCAAGTTTGGTCAACCCCATGTAAGTTATGGGGCAGTAACATCACACTTTTCAAAACGTGTTTTTCAGCCCGAAATAAACGCGTTTTTTCAGACAACTGAATCTCCTTGTAACAGCAAGGCTCAGAAGACCCCACACACTCAGCCCTTAACCCCAGTGTACAGAAAGTGTCAAAAAGTGTTTTTCAGCAGAAATAAACATGTTTCTGCAAGTTTGGTCAACCCCATGTAAGTTATGGGGCAGTAACATCACACTTTTCAAAACGTGTTTTTCAGCCCGAAATAAACACGTTTTTTCAGACAACTGAATCTCCTTGTAACAGCAAGGCTCAGAAGAGCCCACACACTCAGCCCTTAACCCCAGTGTACAGAAAGTGTCAAAACGTGTTTTTCAGCAGAAATAAACATGTTTCTGCAAGTTTGGTCAACCCCATGTAAGTTATGGGGCAGTAACATCACACTTTTCAAAACGTGTTTTTCAGCCCGAAATAAACACGTTTTTTCAGAC